>NC_141036.1:36505000-36805000 GCF_052040795.2 Danio rerio | reverse complement strand
CTGGATATTGGCATGTAAACGTGTTCAGGTCAGGACTGTTATTAAACGTGTGAATTTTGAGGCAGATCGGATAATGCATGTCTGAGTTATAACGACTTCCTGTTTTGTGGCGAATCGTCAAACTTTGCGAGGCCGCCACCGACACGCCCATCGACGAAAACTCTAAAGCTTCGCAATTTAACATCGCCAAGGCTTTAAGATGACAAAACCCAATTTTGGTGTCGATCGGATAAAATCCCTAGGAGGAGTTCGTTAAAATACAACGCCTGGAAATGGAAAAAACGCCACTTTTTCGCCGCGGGAAGTAAAAAATATCCGACTTCCTGTTGGGTTTGAGATATGGCTCCAAGAGACTTTTTCGTATGTTTTGGTGTGTTTGAGGTGTGTGCCAATTTTCGTGCATGTGCGTGATTCGTAGATCGGGGGCTCGTCCGTTTAATTTTTCTAGGTGGCGCTGTCGAGTCATTTTGCCACGCCCACTTCCGAGACCCATAATAAACGTAAATTTTCGCCACTTCTGAGGCGTGTGCAAAGTTCCGTGAGTTTTCGGGCATGTTTAGCCCCTCAAAATCGCGATTCATTCCGGAAAAGAATAATAATAATAATAATAATAATAATAATAATAAACGGAGCAATTCCAATAGGGCCTTGCACCGTTCGGTGCTCGGTCCCTAATAATAATAAAAAACGGAGCAATTCCAATAGGGCCTACGCACCGTTTCGGTGCTCGGTCCCTAAAAACGGAGCAATTCCAATAGGGCCTACGCACCGTTTCGGTGCTCGGTCCCTAATTAAAGCTGCAAGCAGCGATGATAGGGACCTCGCACCCGGGCTCACCGCCGCCCAGTGGCCTCAGGATGACAGAAATTAGTGAACAATAATATCTTAAGCCGATATATATAAAAAACCTGAGAAAATCACAGATTTATGCCAAACTTCCTCCTGTCAGTAGGTGGCGCTAGGACTATGACTCAATATTGCAATGTAGATTTCTTCAGGAGATAAATTTAATCAACCATGTGAAGTTTCAAGCTGATCGGACATTTTGTGGTTAAGTTATAAGGACTTCCTGTTTCATGGCGAAGCGTTGAGGTTTGTCATGCCACCACGGACACGCCCCTCTGCAAAAACTCTAGATCTTCACAATATATCATCGCTAGAGCTTTCAAATAACACAACTCAAATTTGGTGCTGATACGAAAAAATTTGTGGGAAGAGTTTATTACTCTGTAAATCATGTCGTTTCCTGTGGCCAGCAGGTGGCGCTATAACTGTATCTGGATATCGGCATGTAAACGTGTTCTGGTCTAGACTCTTATTAAACATGTGAATTTTGAGGCAGATCGGATAATGCATGCCTGAGTTATAATGACTTCCGGTTTTGTGGCGAATCGTCAAAGTTTGCGAGGCCGCCACGGACACGTCTATTGGCAAAACCTCTAAAGCTTCGCGATTTAACATCGCCAAGGCCTTTAGATGACAAAACCCAATTTTGGTGTCAATAGGATAAAATCCCTAGGAGGAGTTCGTTAAGATACAAAGCCTGGAAATGGCAAAAATGCCACTTATTTGCCGCAGGAAGTTAAAAATATCCGACTTCCTGTTGGATTTGAGATATGGCTTCAAGAGACTTTTTTGTATGTTTTGGCGTGTTTGAGGTGTGTGCCAATTTTCATGCATGTGCGTGATTCATAGATCAGGGGCTCGTCCGTTTAATTTTTCTAGGTGGCGCTGTCGAGTCATTTTGCCACGCCCACTTCAATATTGTTATGTGGATGTGTTCAGGGGAGGACTTTTATCAACCATATGAAGTTTCAGGCTAATCAGACTTTGTGTGGTTGAGTTATGAGGACTTCCTGTTCCATGGCGAAGCGTTGAGGTTTGTCATGCCGCCACGGACACGCCCCTCTGCGAAAACTCTAGATCTTCACAATATATCATCGCTAGAGCTTTCAGATAACACAACCCAAATTTGGTGCTGATACGAAAAAATTTGTGGGAGGAGTTTGTTACGATGTAAAACATGTCATTTCCTGTGGCCAGCAGGTGGCGCTATAACTATATCTGGATATCGGCATGTAAACGTGTTTAGGTCAGGACTCTTATCAAACGTGTGATTTTTGAGGCAGATCGGATAATGCATGGCTGAGTTATAATGACTTCCTGTCTCGTGGCGAATCGTCAAAGTTTGCGAGGCCGCCACGGACACGCCCATCGACGAAAACTCTAAAGCTTCGCAATTTAACATCGCCAAGGCCTTTAGATGACAAAACCCAATTTTGGTGTCGATCGGATAAAATCCCTAGGAGGAGTTCGTTAAAATACAACGCCTGGAAATGGCAAAAACGCCACTTTTTCGCTGCAGGAAGTCAAAAATATCCAACTTCCTGTTGGGTTTGAGATATGGCTCCAAGAGACTTTTTCGTATGTTTTGGCATGTTTGAGGTGTGTGCCAATTTTCGTGCACGTGCGTGATTCGTGGATCGGGGGCTCGTCCGTTTAATTTTTCTAGGTGGCGCTGTCGAGTCATTTTGCCACGCCCACTTCCGAAGCCCATAAAAAACGTAAATTTTCGCCACTTCTGAGGCATGTGCAAAGTTGCGTGAGTTTTCGGGCATGTTTAGCCCCTCAAAAACGCGATTCATTGGAGAGAAGAATAATAATAATTAAAGCTGCAAGCAGCGATGATAGGGACCTCGCACCCGGGCTCACCGCCGCCCGGTGACCTTACGATGACAGAGAACAGCGAACAATAATAATATAAGCCGATATATATATATATAAAACCTAAGAAAAATACAGATTTATGCCAAACTTCCTCCTGTCAGCAGGTGGCGCTATACCTGTGACTCAAGATTGGCATGTAGATGTCTTCAGGAGAGGACTTTCATCAACCATGTGACATTTTAGACAGATCGGACATTGTGTGGCCGAGTTACAAGCCAAACTACCTTCTGCCAGCAGGTGGCGCTATGACTATGACTCAATATTATTATGTAGACTTATTATGTAGATGTGCTCAGGGGAGGACTTTCATCAACCTTGTGAAGTTTCAGGCAGATCGGACATTGTGTGGCCGAGTTACAAGCCAAACTACCTTTTGCCAGCAGATGGCGCTATTACTGACTCAATATTCTTATGAAGATGTGTTCAAGAAAGGACTTTTATCAATCATGTGAAGTTTCAGGCAGATCGGACATTGTGTGGTAGAGTTATAAGGACTTCCTGTTCCATGGCGAAGCGTTGAGGTTTGTCATGCCACCACAGACACGCCCCTCTGCAAAAACTCTAGATCTTCACAATATATCATCGCTAGAGCTTTCAGATGACACCACTCTATTTTGGTGATGATTTGGGAAAGTTTGTGGGAGGAGTTTGTTATAGTGTCAAACATGTCATTTCCTGTGGCCAGCAGGTGGCGCTATAACTGTAACTGGATATCGGCATGTAAACCTGTTCAGGTCAGGACTGTTATTAAACGTGTGAATTTTGAGGCAGATCTGATAATGCATGCCTGAGTTATAACGACTTCCTGTTTTGTGGCGAATCATCAAAGTTTGCGAGGCCGCCACGGACACGCCCATCGACGAAAACTCTAAAGCTTCGCAATTTAACATCGCCAAGGCCTTTAGATGATAAAACCCAATTTTGGTGTCAATCGGATAAAATCCCTAGGAGGAGTTCGTTAAAATACAACGCCTGGAAATGGCAAAAATGCCACTTTTTCGCCGCAGGAAGTTAATAATATCTGACTTCCTGTTAGGTTTGAGATATGGCTCCAAGAGACTTTTTCGTATGTTTTGGCATGTTTAAGGTGTGTGCCAATTTTCGTGCATGTGCGTGATTCGTAGCTCGGGGACTCGTTCGTTTAATTTTTCTAGGTGGCGCTGTCGAGTCATTTTGCCATGCCCACTTCAATATTGTTATGTGGATGTGTTCAAGAGATGACGTTTATCAACCATGTGAAGTTTCAGGCAGATCGGACATTGTGTGGTTGTGTTATAAGGACTTCCTGTTCCATGGCGAAGCGTTGAGGTTTGTCATACCGCCACGTACACGCCCCTCTGCAAAAAGTCTAGATCTTCACAATATATTATCGCTAGAGCTTTCAGATAACACTAACCAATTTTGGTGCTGATACGAAAAAATTTGTGGAAGGAGTTTGTTACTCCGTAAATCATGTCATTTCCTGTGGCCAGCAGGTGGCGCTATAACTATATCTGGATTTTGGCATGTAAACATGTTCAGGTCAGGACGCTTATCAAGCGTGTGAATTTTGAGGCAGATCTGATAATGCATGCCTGAGTTATAACGACTTCCTGTTTTGTGGCGAATCATCAAAGTTTGCGAGGCCGCCACGGACACGCCCATCGACGAAAACTCTAAAGCTTCGCAATTTAACATCGCCAAGGCCTTTAGATGACAAAACCCAATTTTGGTGTCGATCGGATAAAATCCCTAGGAGGAGTTCGTTAAAATACAACGCCTGGAAATGGCAAAAACGCCACTTTTTCGCCGCAGGAAGTTAAAAATATCCGACTTCCTGTTGGGTTTGAGATATGGCTCCAAGAGACTTTTTCGTATGGTTTGGCATGTTTGAGGTGTGTGCCAATTTTCGTGCATGTGCGTGATTCGTGTATCGGGGGCTCGTCCGTTTAATTTTTCTAGGTGGCGCTGTCGAGTCATTTTGCCACGCCCACTTCCGAGACCCATATCAACCTGCTATTTACACCGCGTTTGGTGTGTGTGCAAATTTTCATGAGTTTTCGGGCATGTTTAGACCCTCAAAAGTGCCCCGATAGGGGGCGGAATAATAATAATAATAATAATTAAAGCTGCAAGCAGCGATGATAGGGACCTCGCACCCAGGCTCACCGCCGCCCGGTAGCCTCAGGATAACAGAGAACAGCGAACAATATTAATTTCAGCCGATATATATAAAGAACCTGAGAAAAATCACAGATTTATGCAAAACTTCCTCCTGTCAGCAGGTGGCGCTATAACTGTGACTCAAGATCGGCATGTAGATGTCTTTAGGAGAGGCATCTCATCTAACCTGTGAATTTTCAGGCAGATCGGACATTGTTTGGCTGAGTTATAAGCCAAACTACCTTCTGCTATCAGGTGGCGCTATGACTGTGACTCAATATTGTTATGTGAATGTGTTCAGGGGAGGACTTTTATCAACCATGTGAAGTTTCAGGCTGATCGGACTTTGTGTGGTTGAGTTATGAGGACTTCCTGTTCCATGGCGAAGCGTTGAGGTTTGTCATGCTGCCACAGACACGCCCTTCTGTGAAAATTTCAGACCCTAACAAAATGTAATTGCTAGAACTTTCAGATAACAACCAACCAAACTTGGAGCTGATACGAAAAATTTTGTGGGAGGAGTTTATTACTCTGTAAATCATGACATTTCTTGTGGCCAGCAGGTGGCGCTGTAACTGTATCTGGATATTGCCATGTAAATGTGTTCAGGTCAGGACTCTTATTAAACATGTGAATTTTGAGGCAGATTAGATAATGCATGCCTGAGTTATAATGACTTCCGATTTTGTGGCGAATCGTCAAAGTTTGCGAGGCCGCCATGGACACGCCCATTGACAAAAACTCTAAAGCTTAACAATTTAACATCGCCAAGGCCTTTAGATGACAAAACCTAATTTTGGTGTCGATCAGATAAAATCCCTAGGAGGAGTTCGTTAAAATACAACGCCTGGAAATGGCAAAAATGCCACTTATTTGCCGCAGGAAGTTAAAAATATCCGACTTCTTGTTGGGTTTGAGATATGGCTCCAAGAGACTTTTTCGTATGTTTTGGCGTGGTTGAGGTGTGTGCCAATTTTCGTGCATGTGCGTGATTCGTAGATCAGGGGCTCGTCCGTTTAATTTTTATAGGTGGCGCTGTCGAGTCATTTTGCCACGCCCACTTCACTATTGTTATGGGGATGTGTTCGGGAAAGGACTTTTATCAAGCATGTGAAGTTTTAGGCTGATCGGACTTGGTGTGGTTGAGTTATAAGGACTTCCTGTTCCATGGCGAAGCGTTGAGGTTTGTCATGCCGCCACAGACACGCCCCTCTGCGAAAACTCTAGATCTTCACAATATATCATCGCTAGAGCTTTCAGATAACACCACTCAAATTTGGTGCTGGTACAATAAAGTTTGTGGGAGGAGTTTGTCACACTGTAAAACATGTCATTTCCTGTGGCCAGCAGGTGGCGCTATAACTGTATCTGGATAGTGGCATGTAAACGTGTTCAGGTCAGGACGCTTATCAAGCGTGTGAATTTTGAGGCAGATCGGATAATGTATCACTGAGTTATAATGACTTCCTGTTTTGTGGCGAATCGTCAAAGTTTGCGAAGCCGCCACGGACACACCCATCGACGAAAACTCTAAAGCTTCGCAATTTAACATCGCCAAGGCCTTTAGATGACAAAACCTAATTTTGGTGTTGATCGGATAAAATCCCTAGGAGGAGTTCGTTAAAATACAACGCCTGGAAATGGCAAAAATGCCACTTTTTCGCTGCAGGAAGTTAAAAATATCTGACTTCCTGTTGAATTTGAGATATGGCTCCAAGAGACTTTTTCGTATGTTTTGGCATGTTTGAGGTGTGTGCCAATTTTCGTGCATGTGCGTGATTCGTGGATCGGGGGCTCGTCCGTTTAATTTTTCTAGGTGGCGCTGTCGAGTCATTTTGCCACGCCCACTTCCGAGACCCATAATAAACGTAAATTTTCGCCACTTCTGAGGCGTGTGCAAAGTTCCGTGAGTTTTCGGGCATGTTTAGCCCCTCAAAATCGCGATTCATTCCGGAAAAGAATAATAATTAAAGCTGCAAGCAGCGATGATAGGGACCTCGCACCCGGGCTCACCGCCGCCCGGTGACCTTACCATGACAGAGAACAGCGAACAATAATAATTTAAGCCAATATATAAAAAAAGATCTAAGAAAATCACAGATTTATGCCAAACTTCCTCCTGTCAGCAGGTGGCGCTATAACTGTGACTTAAGATTGGCATGTAGATGTCTTCCGGAGAGGAATGATATCAACCATGTGAAGTTTCAGGCACATGGGACATTGTGTGGCTGAGTTATAAGCCAAACTACCTTCTGCCAGCAGGTGGCGTTATGACTGACTCAATATTGTTATGTGGATGTGTTCAGGAGCGGACTTTTATCAACCATGTGAAGTTTCAGGCAGATCGGACTTTGTGTGGTTGAGTTATGAGGACTTCCTGTTCCATGGCGAAGCGTTGAGGTTTGTCATGCCGCCATGGACACGCCCCTCTGCGAAAACTCTAGATCTTCACAATATATCATTGCTCTTATCAAACGTGCGAAATTTAATGCAGATCAGATGATGCATGCCAGAGTTATAAAGACTTCCTGTTTTGTGGCGAATCAAAGTTTGCGAGGCCGCCACGGACACGCCCATCGATGAAAACTCTAAAGCTTCGCAATTTAACATCACCAAGGCTTTAAGATGACAAAACCCAATTTTGGTAATTATCAGATAAAATCCCTAGGAGGAGTTCGTTAAAATACAACGCCTGAAAATGGCAAAAGCGCCACTTTTTCGCCACAGGAATTTAAAAATATCCGACTTCCTGTTGGGTTTGAGATATGGCTCCAAGAGACTTTTTCGTATGTTTTGCCATGTTTGAGGTGTGTGCCAATTTTCGTGCGTGTGCGTGATTCGTAGATCGGGGGCTCGTCCGTTTAATTTTTCTAGGTGGCGCTGTCGAGTCAGTTTGCCACGCCCACTTCAATATTGTTATGTGGATGTGTTCAAGAGATGACGTTTATCAACCATGTGAAGTTTTAGGCAGATCGGACATTGTGTGGTTGTGTTATAAGGACTTCCTGTTCCATGGCGAAGCGTTGAGGTTTGTCATACCGCCACGGACACGCCCCTCTGCGAAAACTCTAGATCTTCACAATATAACATCGCTAGAGCTTTCAGATAACACCACTCAATTTTGGTGCTGATACGATAAAATTTGTGGGAGGAGTTTATAACTCCGTAAATCATGTCATTTCCTGTGGCCAGCAGGTGGCGCTGTAACTGTATCTGGATAGTGGCATGTAAACGTGTTCAGGTCAGGACGCTTATCAAGCGTGTGAATTTTGAGGCAGATCTGATAATGCATGCCTGAGTTATAACTACTTCCTCTTTTGTGGCGAATCGTCAAAGTTTGCGAGGCCGCCACGGACACGCCCATCGACGAAAACTCTAAAGCTTCGCAATTTAACATCGCCAAGGCCTTTAGATGACAAAACCCAATTTTGGTGTCGATCGGATAAAATCCCTAGGAGGAGTTCGTTAAAATACAACGCCTGGAAATGGCAAAAACGCCACTTTTTCGCCGCAGGAAGTTAAAAATATCCGACTTCCTCTTGGGTTTGAGATATGACTCCAAGAGACTTTTTCGTATGTTTTGGCATGTTTGAGGTGTGTGCCAATTTTCGTGCATGTGCGTGATTCGTGGATCGGGGGCTCGTCCGTTTAATTTTTCTAGGTGGCGCTGTCGAGTCATTTTGCCACGCCCACTTCCGAAGCCCATAATAAACGTAAATTTTCGCCACTTCTGAGGCGTGTGCAAAGTTGCGTGAGTTTTCGGGCATGTTTAGCCCCTCAAAACCGCGATTCATTCCGCGGAAGAAGAAGAAGAAGAAGAAGAATAATAATAAACAGAGCAATTCCAATAGGGCCTACGCACCGTTTCGGTGCTCGGTCCCTAATAATAATAATTAAAGCTGCAAGCAGCGATGATAGGGACCTCGCACCCGGGCTCACCGCCGCCGGTGGCCTCCGGATGACAAAGAACAGCGAACAATAATAACTTAAGCCGATATATAAAAAGAACCAGAGAAAATCACAGATTTATGCCTAACTTTCTCCTGTCAGCAGGTGGCGCTATGACTGTGTCTCAATATTGGCATGTAGATGTGTTCAGGAGAGGATTTTACTAAACCATGTGAAGTTTCAGGCTGATCAGACATTGTGGGGCTGAGTTGTAAGCCAAACTACCTTCTGCCAGCAGGCGGCGCTATGACAGACTCAATATTGGCATGTAAATGTGTTCAGGAGAGGAATTTAATCAACCATGTGAAGTTTCAAGCAGTTCAGACATTGTGTGGCTAAGTTATAAGCCAAACTTTCTGTTGCCAGCAGGTGGCGCTATGACAGACTCAATATTATTATGTACATGTGTTCAGGAGAGGATTTTAAACAACCATGTAAAGTTTCAGGCAGATCAGACATTGTGGGGCTGATTTGTAAGCCAAACTACTATCTGCCAGCAGGTGGCGCTATGACAGACTCAATATTATTATGTAGATGTGTTCAGGAGAGGACTTATATCAACCATGTGAAGTTTCAGGCAGATCGGACAATGTGTGGTTGAGTTATAAGGACTTTCTGTTCCATGGCGAAGCGTTGAGGTTTGTCATGCCGCCACAGACACGCCCCTCAGTGAAAACTCTAGATCTTCACAATATATCATCACTAAAGCTTTCAGATGACACCACCCAAATTTGGTGCTGATACGAAAAAATTTGTAGGAGGAGTTTGTTACAGCTTAAAACATGTCATTTCCTGTGGCCTGTAGGTGGCACTATAACTGTATCTGGATATCGGCATGTAAACGTGTTCAGGTCAGGACTCTTATCATACATGTGAATTTTGAGGCAGATTGGATAATGCATGCCTGAGATATAATGACTTCCGGTTTTGTGGCGAATCATCAAAGTTTGCGAGGCCGCCACAGACACGCCCATCGACAAAAACTCTAAAGCTTCGCAATTTATTATCGCCAAGGCCTTTTGATGACAAAACCAAATTTTGGTGTCGATCGGATAAAATCCCTAGGAGGAGTTCGTTAAGATACAACGCCTGGAAATGGCAAAAATGCCACTTATTTGCCGCAGGAAGTTAAAAATATCCGACTTCCTGTTGGGTTTGAGGTATGGCTCCAAGAGACTTTTTCGTATGTTTTGGCGTGTTTGAGGTGTGTGTCAATTTTCGTGCATGTGTGTGATTCGTAGATCAGGGGCTCGTCCGTTTAATTATTATAGGTGGCGCTGTCGAGTCATTTTGCCACGCCCACTTCAATATTGTTATGGGGATGTGTTCAGGAGAGGACTTTTATCAACTATGTGAAGTTTCAGGCAGATCGGACTTTGTGTGGTTGAGTTATAAGGACTTCCTGTTCCATGGCGAAGCGTTGAGGTTTGTCATGCCGCCACGGACACGCCCCTCTGTGAAAACTCTAGATCTTCACAATATATCATCGCTAGGGCTTTCAGATAACACCACCCAAATTTGGTGCTGATACGAAAAAAATTGTAGGAGGAGTTTGTTACAAGGTAAAACATGTCATTTCCTGTGGCCTGTAGGTGGCACTATAACTGTATCTGGATATCGGCATGTAAACGTGTTCAGGTCAGGACTCTTATCAAACATGCGAATTTTGAGGCAGATCGGATAATGCATGCCTGAGTTATATCGACTTCCTGTTTTGTGGCGAATCGTCAAAGTTTGCGAGGCCGCCACGGACACGCCCATCGATGAAAACTCTAAAGCTTCGCAATTTAACATCGCCAAGGCCTTTAGATGACAAAACCCAATTTTGGTGTCGATCGGATAAAATCCCTAGGAGGAGTTCGTTAAAATACAACGCCTGGAAATGGCAAAAACGCCACTTTTTCGCCGCAGGAAGTTAAAAATATCCAACTTCCTGTTGGGTTTGAGATATGGCTCCAAGAGACTTTTTTGTATGTTTTGGCATGTTTGAGGTGTGTGCCGATTTTCTTGCATGTGCGTGATTCGTGGATCGGGGGCTTGTCCGGTTAATTTTTCTAGGTGGCGCTGTTGAGTCATTTTGCCACGCCCATTTCCAAAACCCGTAACAAACGTAAATTTTCGCCACTTCTGAGGTGTGTGCAAAGTTTCGTGAGTTTTCGGGCATGGTAAGGCCCTCAAAATCGCGATTCATTCCGGAAAAGAATAATAATAATAAACGGAGCAATTCCAATAGGGCCTTGCACCGTTCGGTGCTCGGTCCCTAATAATAAACGGAGCAATTCCAATAGGGCCTTGCACCGTTCGGTGCTCGGTCCCTAATAATAAAAAACGGAGCAATTCCAATAGGGCCTACGCACCGTTTCGGTGCTCGGTCCCTAATTAAAGCTGCAAGCAGCGATGATAGGGACCTCGCACCCGGGCTCACCGCTGACCGGTGGCCTCAGGATGACAGAGAACAGCGAACAATATTAATTTAAGCCAATGTATATGTAAAAAACCTGAGAAAATCACAGATTTATGCCAAACTTCCTCCTGTCAGCAGGTTGTGCTAAGACTGTGAGTCAATATTGGCATGTAGATGCCTTCAGGAGATAAATTTTTTCAACCATGTAATTTTTTCAGGCGGATCGAACATTGTTTGGCTGAGTTATAAGTAACTTCCTATTGCCAGCAGGTGGCGCTATGACTGTGACTCATTATTGGCTTGTAGATGTCTTCAGGAGCGGATTTTAATAAACCATGTGAATTTTCAGGCAGGTCAAACATTGTGTGGCTGAGTTATAAGCCAAACTTCCGGTTGCCAGCAGGTGGCGCTATAACTGACTCAATATTGTTATGTGGATGTGTTTAGGAGAGGACTTTTATCAACAATGTGAAGTTTCAGGCAGATCGGACATTGTGTGGTTGAGTTATAAGGACTTCCTGGTCAATGGCGAAGCGTTGAGGTTTGTCATGCCGCCACGGACACGCCCCTCACCGAAAACTCTAGATCTTCGCAATTTAACATTGCCAAGGCCTTTAGATGACAAAACCAAATTTTGGTGTTTATCGGATAAAATCCCTAGGAGGAGTTCGTTAAAATACTACGCCTGGAAATGGCAAAAACGCACTTTTTTACAGCAGGAAGTTAAAAATATCTGACTTCCTGTTGAGTTTGAGATATGGCTCCAAGAGACTTTTTCGTATGTTTTGGCATGTTTGAGGTGTGTGCCAATTTTCGTTTATGTGTGTGATACGTATATCAGGGGCTCGTCCGATTAATTTTGGTAGGTGGCGCTGTCGAGTCTATTTGCCACGCCCACTTCAATATTGTTATGTGGATGTGTTCAGGAGAGGACTTTTATCAACCATGTGAAGTTTCAGGCAGATCGGACATTGTGTGGTTGAGTTATAAAGCCTTCCTGGTCAATGGCGAAGCGTTGAGGTTTGTCATGCCGCCACGGACACGCCCCTCTCCGAAAACTCTAGATCTTCACAATATATCATCGCTAGAGCTTTTAGATAACACTACCCAATTTTGGTGCTGATGCGATAAAATTTGTGGGAGGAGTTTGTTACTCTGTAAAACTTGTCATTTCCTGTGGCCAGCAGGTGGCGCTGTAACTGTATCTGGATATTGGCATGTAAACGTGTTCAGGTCAGGACGCTTATCAAACGTGTGAATTTTGAGGCAGATCTGATAATGCATGCCTGAGTTATAACGACTTCCTGTTTTGTGGCGAATCGTCAAACTTTGCGAGGCCGCCACGGACACGCCCATCGACGAAAACTCTAAAGCTTCGCAATTTAACATCGCCAAGGCCTTTAGATGACAAAAGCCAATTTTGGTGTCGATCGGATAAAATCCCTAGGAGGAGTTCGTTAAAATACAACGCCTGGAAATGGCAAAAACGCCACTTTTTCGCTGCAGGAAGTCAAAAATATCCAACTTCCTGTTGGGTTTGAGATATGGCTCCAAGAGACTTTTTCGTATGTTTTGGCATGTTTGAGGTGTGTGCCAATTTTCGTGCATGTGCGTGATTCGTGGATCGGGGGCTCGTCCGTTTAATTTTTCTAGGTGGCGCTGTCGAGTCATTTTGCCACGCCCACTTCCGAAGCACATAAAAAACGTAAATTTTCGCCACTTCTGAGGCGTGTGCAAAGTTGCGTGAGTTTTCGGGCATGTTTAGCCCCTCAAAAACGCGATTCATTGGAGAGAAGAATAATAATAATAATAAACGGAGCAATTCCAATAGGGCCTTGCACCGTTCGGTGCTCGGTCCCTAATAATTAAAGCTGCAAGCAGCGATGATAGGGACCTCGCACCCGGGCTCACCGCCGTCCGGTGGCCTCAGGATGACAGAGAACAGCGAACAGTAATAATTTAAGCCGATATATTTAAAAAATCTGAGAAAATCACCGATTTATGCCAAACCTCCTCCTCTCAGCAGGTGGCGCTATGACTGTGACTCAAGATTGGCATGTAGATGTCACCAGGAGAGGAATCTTATCAACCATGTAAGGTTTCAGGCATATCGAACATTGATAAGCTGAGTTATAAGCCAAACTGCCTTTTGTCAGCAGGTGGCGCTATGACAGACCCAATGTTGTTATGGGGAAGTGTTCAGGAGAGGACTTTTATCAACCATGTGAACTTTCAGGCAGATCGGACTTTGTGTGGTTGAGTTATAATGCAAACTACCATCTGCCAGCAGGTGGCGCTATAACTGTGACTTTAGATTGGCATGTAGATGCCTTCAGTAATGGAATTTAATCAACCATGTGAAGTCTCAGGCAGATCGGATGTTGTTTGGCTGAGTTATAAGCCTATCTACCTTCTGCCAGCAGGTGGCGTTATGACTGACTCATTACTGTTTTGGGGATGTGTTCAGAAGAGGACTTTTATGAGCCATGTGAAGTTTCAGGCTGATCTGACTTTGTGTGGTTGAGATATAAGGACTTCCTGTTCCACGGCGAAGCGTTGAGGTTTGTCCTGCCGCCACGGACACGCCCCTCTGCAAAAACTCTAGATCTTGACAATATATCATCACTTAAGCTTTCAGATAACAACCCACCAAATTTGGTGCTGATACAAAAAAAATAGTGGGAGGAGTTTATTACTCTGTAAATCATGACATTTCCTGTGGCCAGCAGGTGGCGCTATAACTGTATCTGGATATTGGCTTGTAAACGTGTTCTGGTCTGGACTCTTATTAAACATGTGAATTTTGAGGCAGATCGGATAATGCATGCCTGAGTTATAATGACTTCCGGTTTTGTGGTGAATCGTTAAAGTTTGCGAGGCCGCCACGGACACGCCCATCGACAAAACCTCTAAAGCTTCGCAATTTAACATCGCCAAGGCCTTTAGATGACAAAACCCAATTTTGGTGTTGATAGCATAAAATCCCTAGGAGGAGTTCGTTAAGATACAAAGCCTGGAAATGGCAAAAATGCCACTTATTTGCCGCAGGAAGTTAAAAATATCTGACTTGCTGTTGGGTTTGAGTTATGGCTCCAAGAGACTTTTTCGTATGTTTTGGCATGTTTAAGGTGTGTGCCAATTTTCGTGCATGTGCGTGATTCGTAGATCAGGGGCTCGTCCGTTTAATTTTTATAGGTGGCGCTGTCGAGTTATTTTGCCACGCCCACTTCATTATTGTTATGTAGATGTGTTCAGGAGAGGACTTTTATCAACCATGTGAAGTTTCAGGCAGAGCTGACATTGTGTGCTTGAGTTATAAGGACTTCCTGTTCCATGGCGAAGCGTTGAGGTTTGTCACGCCGCCACGGACACGCCCCTCTGCAAAAACTCTAGATCTTCACAATATATCATCGCTAGGGCTTTCAGATAACACCACTCAAATTTGGTGCTGATACGAAAAAATTTGTGGGAGGAGTTTGTTACGATGTAAAACATGTCATTTCCTGTGGCCAGCAGGTGGCGCTATGACTGTATCTGGATATCGGCATGTAAACGTGTTCAGGTCAGGACTCTTATCAAACGTGTGAATTTTGAGGCAGATCGGATAATGCATGCCTGAGTTATAACGACTTCCTGTTTTGTGGCGAATCGTCAAAGTTTGCGAGGCCGCCACGGACACGCCCATCGACGAAAACTCAAAAGCTTCGCAATTTAACATCGCCAAGGTCTTTAGATGACAAAACCCAATTTTCGTGCCGATCAGATAAAATCCCTAGGAGGAGTTCGTTAAAATACAACGCCTGGAAATGGCAAAAATTCCACTTTTTCGTCGCAGGAAGTCAAAAATATCAAACTTCCTGTTGGGTTTGAGATATGGCTCCAAGAGACTTTTTTGTATGTTTTGGCATGTTTGAGGTGTGGGCCAATTTTCGTGCATGTGCGTGATTCGTGGATCGGGGGCTTGTCCGTTTAATTTTTCCAGGTGGCGCTGTCGAGTCATTTTGCCACGCCCACTTCCGAAGACCATAAAAAACGTAAATTTTCGCCACTTCTGAGGCGTGTGCAAAGTTGCGTGAGTTTTCGGGCATGTTTAGCCCCTCAAAATCGCGATTCATTGGAGAGAAGAATAATAATAATAATAAACGGAGCAATTCCAATAGGGCCTTGCACCGTTCGGTGCTCGGTCCCTAATAAACGGAGCAATTCCAATAGGGCCTACGCACCGTTCGGTGCTCGGTCCCTAAAGATACACACAAAAACATCCAATCTAAGAGAATGCTGTAAAATAAATATTAGACCAGTAAACTTAACCGATCATTTCCAATGTTAAACTCAAACCAACCCCTTGCACAGACTTTTCAATGTGGACCATATTGCCTTGTATTGACTTCAGTGTAATTTTGTACCTCAAGCTTTGACCATAAAAATAACAGTTAGCCTTCACAGTCCCCCTCCCTCCTTCAGTCTCTCTCTCACTCTCCCTCTCTCTCCCTCTCTCTCTCTCTCTCTCTATGTGTGGTGAAACTACCTTCCTGCCCCTGTGCCTCTTGTTAATTAATCACTGTGTTGTTAAAGAGTGCCGAGGCGGACTCCGAGCCTACTGATAATTAGGGATCTGTGTTCAGGGCTGGCTGTGAGAGGCGGGGTGCGAGCAAAAGCTAGAAGGCTGCGTGCGTGCGTTATGTGTGGCTGTATCTGAATATGTGTATCTAAGTGAGCCAGCTATGATCGTGTGTTATATGAGAGTTTGTGTGCGGCGCTGGTAAAGTGGCACATTAGTATTCAGAGAAACCGCTGCGCCCCTGCTGTCCTGCTACTTCCTGCTCACCACCGGACCAGCATTCAGCCGGGCACAGTCTACCAAAGCTCCCGCAGGGGGCACAAACATAACAGACCTCAATGTCCAAGCACCAGCCTGACCCAACTTGACTATCAGTACCTCAGCTTGCTGCAATGCTATATTTGCTCTGGTTTAAAATTGCCTCATGAGCGGACTGAACCTGAAGTGTTTTTCAGATATGTTGTGTGTTTATGTGTACAGTATGTACAATAAAAGAAATGAATAACAATCCTCTTATTAGTGTCTGTTTCCGTCAGTGCTGTGCAGGTTGGTATCCCCAAAGAAAGCAATGTTTTCAAAGCAAACTTACCAACACTTTACATGTAGCTATAATAGTGTGACATATACAGTAAGTAGACATGTATAAAGTATATATAAGAACTTTTTTTTTAAATGTCACTTTAGACAATTCTTTGGTTTTTAACAAGGTAAATTTTCTTTTGTGCCAAAACCAGCTAAATCCACTTCTGCTTTTTATGAAAGACCCTCCAAATCCACCTATTAGGACAAGACAGTGTAATTAGTTGAAAATCACTAAAGAGGCAATTACAGCTTATGTGTCCAAACATAACACACATTACACAAACCACCTGAAATTAAAAATACATCTGTCAAGTAAGTGGCGGTTCATTCCACTGTAGTAACCCCTGATAAACCAGGGACTAAGCAGAAGGAAATTGAATGAAGGAAATCTGTCAAGTGCATTAATCAATAATATGAAAATCAAATGTGATTTAATTAAATATTAACAATCTATTGTCATTTCTGATATTTGGGATTTGGATTTAATGTAAGTAGATCGATGTAAACAAGCTTGTTAGATTCAAATAATGTAGTAATCAAAATACTAACAATAAATAAATAATAATAATGTGAAACATCAATATCTGTGCATTGTCCATTATTAAAAGAATAATAATAATTTATTGAAGTAATATAAATAATGTATAGTTTTATACATTATGTTCATCTTTTAAAACATAGCTTGCATTAGCAAATTAAACACAAGGTAGGCCAACTGTGCAAAAAAAGAGGATGCCTCTCAGAAAATGTAATTTATTCATCCTCACTATACAGTACTCAAGATCTTGGTCTCTTTTTTGTCACTTGTTTATCCTAATAGCATCCATGCAGGATAAAAGAACAGCATCTTAACTTCGTTAAATGTATAGTAAATTGTGGTGTAAAATGTGGTGGCGCAGTTGGTAGTGCTGTCGCCTCACAGCAAGAATGTCACTGGTTCGAGCCTCAGCTGGGTCAGTTGGCGTTTCTATGTGGAGTTTGCATGTTCACCCCGCGTTCGTGTGGGTTTTCTTCGGATGCTTCAGTTTCCCCCACAAGCCTAAAGACATGCGGTATAGGTGAATTGGGTAGGCTAAATTGTCCGTAGAGTATGAGTGTGAATGAGTGTGAATGGATGCTTCCCAGAGATGGGTGGCAGCTGGAAGGGCATCCGCTGCATAAAAGATATGCTGGATAAGTTGGCAATTCATTCCACTGTGGCGACCCCAGATTAAAAAAGGACTAAGCCAAAAAGAAAATGAATTAATGAATAAATAAATTAGACTCATTCAAAGTAGCACCGCTGCGCAAACAAACGTTATGAATGCATGTTACACTTAACACTGTACATTGTGTTTTCTTTTTCTTATAATGAGAGTTTTGAGAGTAGAGATTTTTGAGGGAATGTTAGTTTTTATTTGCCATTCACTGACAGTCGGACAGGCTCATGCAGTTCATCAAACTCTGTCTTTTAAAATCAAAATCAAAAGTGGAATAAAACATATATATATTTATATATTTATATAATATATATATATATATACAGTGTGGGTAGATTGCTAAACGTGTACAGTGTACAGTGTGGGTAGATTGCTAAACGACCATTAACTGTTTTCTCAGAGAATGACATGCTGACAAAACATTGCAGCGACTCTGATACAAGTTTTTTTTTTATGGAGAAAATTAAAAAGCACTGCTGTGTTTGGGTGTTCTTAGTTTGTTTGAGATAATTACTCTATCGAAATGTGCACATTGCATTCAAAGTATTAAGCTGATCGGTCACTTCTTGTCATGTGACTTGTGGTGCACTCACGGCATTCTAACAACTTGAGTTGTTTTCAACTAAGGACAGATGCGAGATACGTGTAAAAGACATGATATGTGAATGGCCATTGTCATATGTGATCTTCAGCAGTTGATCTTCTTCTTGTACAGACATTGTTGACAAATGGGTTGCGGATACATTCCTTGGCAGTTTGTGGGTCCTTCACTGGGCCGTTTCCCCTTAGCAATGAAGACGTCTTTTTCTTGTTCATTTTGCTGTGGGTTACATTTTGGTGCTCAAGTGACCGAGATGTAACCAACATAATATGGTAATTTTTCAAAATAAAAGATAAAAAAAAAAGATTGTTTAGACTCTAAATAAAACGAAAATAATCAATGATTTCTTTTGCGGCCCGGTACCAACTGATGCATGGACGGCTACCAGTTCGCAGCCCGGGGGTTGGGGACCACTGTTCTAGAAGAAGTTTGCATGGAAATTATGATGACAAGGCAGATTATCAATCAAAAAGTTTTGTTTTGTCACAATCCTTTGCATAATACAGTTATTATCTCATGTCATATATCAAATCTCATGAAAAATGTTCAACAAAAGAGCTTTGAAACTGTAATAAAGTGTGTTGAAACTGTAATATGGCATCATTGTTTAATTAAATGCATTTCAATAGTACTTTTTAAACACAACCGGTTAGGTTCAATGTTGGTGGTTTGGTATTTTTAAACATGATAAAAGGTAAATCTTTTAAAGCATTTATCAAAACTCCCATAATATATGCATGAACCAATGTTATAAAACATTGTCTGTCACATTTAGCTATGTCTGAGAAAGCTTTTTTTTAGTTGTTGTTGTTTGTTGGCTTTTAGATACATCCCTATGTGCTTAGAAAAGCATTTAACAGCAGTTTAAATGAAAAGGCTTAAAAACATCTGCAAAAGTTATGTTTGCCGTTTCCAGATTATCCCACAGTCATATCACCCTGCAACCCAAGACTATTTAAACATTGAAGCTAAGCAGGGCTGAGCCTGGTAAGCACCTGGATGGGAAACCACATGGGAAAACTAGGTTGCTGTTGGAAGTGGTGTTGGTGAGGCCAGCAGGGGGCGCTCTAACCTGTTTAAATCCTAATGCCTCAGTAAGAGTAAAGGGGACACTATACTGCCAGTGAGAGCTATCTTTCCGAAGTTTTTAAACCAAGGTCCTGACTCTTCTTGTAAAGAGTGTCCTTCACAAATTTTCTCCATCGGCCCTCAACCATTATGGCCTACTAATCATACCCATCCACCAAATCGGCTCTATCAAGATCCCTCCACTTCACCTATAGCTGGTGTGTGGTGAGCACACTGGCGCCGGTGTCCTGTGGCTGCTGTCACATCATTCAAGTGGATGCTGCACACTGGTGGGGGTGTGGAGAGACCCCATCTCATGAATGTAAAGCGCTTCGGGTATACGGCCATACACAATAAATGTGCTATAAAAATACACACATTACATAAAGAGCACAAGCTATAAAGGCTCCACCCTCTTCTGAAAAAAGGGAGGCAGGAAACAGCAGCTCATTTGCATTTAAAAAGACAGACATGAAAACAGTTTTTGCATTCACCCAAAAACGGCATAAACTGAACGATATGAATAATCTGTGATGTATTATGAGCTGAAACATTACAGACACATTCATGAGACACCTAAAATTCATAATGCATTTTTCCAAAAGGGAAATAACAAGACCACTGAGTATCAGCTTATTGGGTAAAACTGTTGTACATAAAGTCACAAACCAAAATTTTGAAATGGCATATACAGTACCATCCTGCTTACTCAAGTGCCAAATGTTCAAGATTCCACCCTGCTACATTTGCTAGTTTCCCCTCCCCAGCTCTTTCCTGCCATTCTCCCTGATCTGTTAGAGAAAAAGAAGCATAAGTGCAAAAATAACAAAAGCATTAGTCTTTGCAAAGCAGTCATCAGAACACACGCGGCACCAGAGATCATCTGTTATTGCAGGTTCTCGCTGTGACGATTCCCTTTGTGCTCCTCTATTGTCAGAACTCTAAATATTCTCCAAATTAATCGCTCGCTCTTTCTGTCGCTCTCCCTGCTCTCTCGCTCCTGATTGCGCTATATGAGTGATAATGTTTTTAGCAGCTAGCGTCATGTTCAAATCTGTAATAACATTACACCAGCAGCCCCACTGATGGCAACATGCATCACCAAACACAAGCCATCTCAGTCATAAGTAAACAAAACTTCCATATGCAGAGTAAACACATCTATACACCCTAATGGCCTATAACAGCCCCCACACAGAGGCAATTTGCACACTAATTCATACACTTTGCAAAAAAAAAAAAGAAACAGCAAGAACTAAGAACACCAGTGCATTGTTTACCAGGGTGCAACTGCAACCTTTTCTTCACATCATCAATAAAGACGATATCCAGTATTACTTAGAGCAGAGATCATTACATTAGAGAACAACCTACAATTTCCTAATTTTTAAGATTACTTCTTTGTGCTGTTTGAAGTCATCTAGAATACTACAGGAGCCGATTTTAAGCATATTTCATGAGATATTCTGATAAATAGTATAACTACCAGTACTACTATAAAACTATAATGACACATTTGTAATTTATAAAAATAAAAAAGGATGCGTTACTGCTTTAACAACCCAGGCTTATTCTGAAAACATCCCAGGAGCTACGCTGCTGTCGACTGACTGAATGACTGACTGACCAATCTACTGACCCACCCTCCTCCTTCCATAACACAACCAATAGTATTTTCAAAGGCACTGATTGACCTGCCTAGCCAGTCTGCGAGCCCAGCCAAAACCAGCTGTACCTAGTTTAAACCAGGCTTTAGCTGGTTTTAGCTGGTCATTTTCCAGCCTGACTAGCTAAGAACAGGGTGGAAACGGCTGGAAACCAGTCTGGAAGTGGCCAAAACCCCTCTAAAATGAGGTTGGTCAACCAGCTAAAACCAGCCAACCAACTTAGGCTGGTTTAAGCTGTTTTTTTTTCAGTTGCGACATGACCACACTGTAACCAGAGTTTCTGAAAAGCTTCACCCAGGTCAAAGGTTTTAGAAAGTTTCAGTTACATTACAGTGACTTTTGGTAAATTAACTGATGTTAATGAACAGAGCCTCACTATACTGTACTTCATGGGTCTCTAACTGGATTCCTGGAGGGCCGCAGCTCAGTTTTGCTCCAACCCTAATCAAACTCAGCTGATCCAACTAATCAAGGTGTTCAAGACTACTAGAGACTATTAAGCAATTGTGAGTTGGAGGTGGTTGGAGCGAAACTTTGCAGAGCTGGGGCCCTCCAGGAATTGAGTTTGAGACCACTGCTGTACATAGTTAACAAACAAAAGAACAATAAATAGTCACAGAATTTTCAACATTGTATGACAGATAAACTAAATTTTAAGGTTTGAAAATAAATGACAAATTAAGTCTGCCAGCATTTGGTTCTATGATGAACAGCCACTGCCGATACAACAATCTGCATATTCTTAAAATGCTTAAGTTTAAAGTTTAAATAATAAATAATCAGTCACAGTATTTTTAACACAGTGTTAACAATGTGTATGTTTGTTATCGAAATATTAAATTACTGATTTCATGAATGTCTAGTAATTAATATATGGCTAAGAAACCCACTACACCCATTAAAATTTACAGACCGATCACAGCAGAGAGTCTAGTGAAGTCCTGTGTTGGAGTGTCTTTGTTATTTTGCAAAACACTGGCTGTTTCTAAATATACATTCTTCAGAGATCTTGTGTTCTTGTGTAACATCATCATCAACCATCCAAATTCAGTTCCAAAACTTAAGATCACAAAAATGGAGGTTGCGTGAAAGTTTCTGGATGTGTTCTTGATATCGAGGATGCATCAATGCAGACATGAACACAAAACTCGCTCATACTGTAGGTCCCAGAAGTCATTGCGGCTGAATACAGGTTGCGGGAAGTACAGCATTTAATATAGATTTATTATTAAATTTCAGAGATATACCGTAACTTATTTATCTCAGGGGTTTCCCAAAATGAGACAGTGAAAGTAAACATTACCATGAAAATCTTAATAAACACATTAAGGGTGTTTATTTGCTGAAATTCATATTTGTATTGTGCAAAGTATATTTGTAAGTTTTTTTGTGCATGCTATATATATTTAAGAGGGGGAAAACTATAAATCACTGTGTGAATGCTGCATACAATAACTTTTCATTAAAAACACGTGAAGGTAATGTGACCATCTGGAAGAACGCAGCATCTCATTTCTCACAGGACGCGTTCCGTGTTCTCGCCGTCTATTGAGTTCCTTCCTCCGAGGTAACCTGGCAAGAACGGTCTCCACGAGAGCACAAGTCCAAGCACAAATCCGTTCCCTGCATTCTTGGAATTGAGAAACAGCTACTGTTCTTCTTTCATAGTAAGCTCACAACTAAAATTCCTTCAAGTTTAAAAAAATCCACATTTTCATAAATTGCTATCTCATTTTGATTTCAACAGTAATGATACTGTATCCACTATCCAGTTATCCACAGTAACGTTTTGTATTCAATTGTCAAATAGATTATTAACGACAGACATGCAAAGCCTGAAAGAATTTCAGCATTGGGTTCACCAGTTAACCTTGACAACTATTAGCAGAGAATGTGAAAGTGAAGTCTCATCAGGAGGTTTGAAGATAAAACCATAGTCATTTGAACTTCCACTGCCGTTACAGGTCACGTAATAAACGTGAACTAGAACAGAGATCAGGATTTCATGTAAGAGTTTCAAGAGCATCTCTGACAGCCATGTTCAGACACACACATACACACTTCAAACATACCCGGGGTCATGGCCATCGTTTCACTTTTATTCTGCTATTGTATTCACGGCTGCGATGTTGACAAATTCATTTTGAAATCCATTAGACTCACAACATGGTTTAAACGATGTGCCCATTAATGTCCACCTCTTTAATACAGCCAATTCCCATCTGATAAATCAGGTTATCACAGACACCTTCCACATGCCCTGAAGAGCGGAAATTATGAAAATATTAACTAGCTCCAGTATGTGTGTGTGAGTGAGTGAATGTGCGTATGAGATGAAGATGGAAATATAGGTAAGTGAGAGGCCAAGAGAGACTAGTAGCAAAATCTGTAATCTAAAAAGTAAGATTTGTGATCTCGAATGAATAGTGTTTACATTTAAATTAAGATGACAAACAAAAAGCAGAGATTTTTCAAATAGTGATTTGATGAGCAGTGAATCATTGAGTTTAATGACTTGTGTAAAACTATGCATCCTATCATACACCCGGCGCAATAAGGCGCAAGAAGTGTTTGGCGTGTTTGTTGCTATTTTCAGACCAGCGCAACCCTAATTATCACATTTTGCACCATGTTGTTTAAATAGCAAATACATTTCTGCCACTTTGTGGACTCACGGGTGTGCCGGTCTATAAAGGAGGTGTGTTAAGGCGCATTGTTGGCGCATTGCTGTTTTGAGAAACTGAAATAAGCCACACCATTGACCAAGCAAAAGCTCGTCTAAAGTCCAGTGCAGAGCACGTTAGTTATGCGCCTAGGCCGGTTCAAACGCCATGCAGCAACACACAAATATCTTTATATATGAAAAAAAATAAAGGATTAAATGTTACAAAAATTATTATTTACTACATAAATATGAAAATCACCAGCCTCCATTCCTTCTTCATGTCCAGGGGGCTTTTTTTAGTTTATTCATCACAATTTGCATTTGTATATGTCATTACTGTTAGTAGTATTATTTATTGTATGCATATTTATATCTGTATTAATAAAAACAAGTTTAGATTTGTACAACTGTCGGGTTTTGTAGAAGTCTGCATTACCATATGGGACATAAAAATAGGGCTTGTGTTTAAAAATAACTTGACCACACTTTGTTATTATTGTTCATTTATTAGTTAGCTGGGAATTAGAACTGAATTTAGAGATAGTTTTGAAACAAATCTTTGTGCTTAAACTAAATTAATTATGTCAGCTAATGAATGTCTTCAGTGTACTGCGTACAACACCATTGCTTTATCCACGAAAGTAAAGGAGTAAAGTAAAGAGTAAAAGTAAAGAGGCAGAATGGAGGAGGCTCTTTCTTAATCCTCGCGCTGCAAATGGTTTGTTTAACTGTTTTCAAGCTAGTGAAGCGTTCAGTTTTTCCACTTACATAGTCCGCCATGTAAATATCAGATGCAACTGACCCTTATGCCACATCTTTCCATCTTTAAGGAGCAAAAGTGGATTTGGTCAATGCTTTTGCGCCATGCAGTTTAGACTTTGCACCTAGATCATTAAAATAGAGCCCCATAACTAAGAATATCAGTGGTTTTATAGGCATGCAACGTTATAATCTGATATGTAAAACGTCTTGAAAATATTCAGTCATTCGATTATATTTTGAGAAATATGTCTACTCAGTTCAAGAATAAGAGTAATGTATTGAACATACTGAGCTCATATTCAATTCTGAATTCAGGCTCTGATATGTTGAGTTTTAATTCACCCATTCACCTTCCTTCATGACCTCTTCTCTACAGTATATGCTACTGTACTAGCACATGCTTCTAAAAGTATGTAAAGTGGAGGAAATAAGTATTCAACAGGTCACCATTTTTCTCAGAAAACATATTTCGAAAGGTATTGTTGACTTAAATATTTAACCAGATGTTGACAACAACTAAAGAAATCAGTATATCCATATGAAAACAATATTAAATAGTTTACGAATGAGGTTATGTGGAATAAAATGAAATGACACAGGTAAAAAGTATTGAACACATGATGAAAGGAAGCTGTAGAAAGGCAGTGAAAGCCCGACAGCAGCTGAAATCTCTCAGTACTTATTCAGCAACCCTCTGCCCTTAGTCACTGTAAATTAATATTAGCTGCTTCAGTCCAACATCTACATTAGCAGGGTGATGAAGATGAAAACAGAGTGGACATTTCAGCAAGACGATGGTCTGAAACACCGCCAAGGAAACTCTTAAACACTTTCAGAAAAATAAAACCAAACTGTAGAATGGCCCAGCCTATCACCTAACCTAAATCCAATAGAGAATACAAACTAAAGATCAGATTTGATAGATGAGACCCACAGAACCATCAAGATGTTTACACTCTGTTGAAGTCTGTGAAAAACTCACACCTGAGTAATGCATGTGTCTTCATTCTCCATATGAGAATCTTAAGCTGCCATATCTTATCTTATCTTTAAGCTGCCATAACAAAAAAGCCTTTTATATAAAGTATAAAATACATCTCAGTAGTTCAGTACTTTCTCCTTGTGTCATTTTATAGTTATTAGATTGTTAATATTCTTTTGTTATACTTTTATTTTTGTAGTTTTTAACAAAATCTGCTTGATTTCTATTTCAACAGTTCCTTTAGAATATTTTCTCAAAAAAAAAAAAAAAAACATGACATGTTTAATACTTATTTCCCTCATTGTATGTTAAGATTACTCTATGAGCGATATGCAATAAATCAAAATGTGTGTGCCGTTGCCTGTGTGTTTGCTCAGTTACAGCTCATCTGAGATTGCCGACGGTCATCACAACTTAAATAAATGTGCTTAATGGAGTCTAGTCTGGAATTAGTGGTGTTACAGTGTTGTGACGTGAGTGTGTGTGTGTGTATGTATAATTATGGATGCGTGTGCGGTGGCTCACTCTGTTAATGAGGCGCTGGAAGGGGCTGCAGCAGCTGGCAGGAAGCATGAGGGAGCTGAGGAACATCTGCAGGGGGCACAGCGGCGCTCGCAAACACACGTACAGGAGATCAGCACCTCGCGCACACCCACCGCCATCAGGCCCACCGCTGTCACCATAGCAACCGCACACCGGCCATGCCACCCGTGACGGGGGAGAAGAAACACTGCAAAAGAAATGTTTTCTTACGTTTTTTTTTCCTTTTCAAGTACAGATTTTAAATCTTACTAGGTCAAAATGATTAATATTTTTACACATTTTAAAAAATTGAGTGCTCTTGAGAACAGTGTTGAGAAGATTTGTGTCGCACTTGTAAAACACGAAGACAACATTTGAGAGGATTCTCTGAGTTTTTGTGGGCTAAATTATAGATGTCTTGCAGATGTGTCTAAATGTATATCTTAATGGAAAAAAATACATGTTAGAAGTTTTTGGACTTGTATGTTTTCATGTTTCAGTTTATTCGTTCTGTACAGAATATAAAGTAGTCTTCTACAGGTCAAAATCTTAAAATGCTTTTATGTTGAGTTTTTTTTCTAAGACACAATCACCCAATGCATTCATTCATTGTTTTTTCCTTTACTTAGTCTCTATTTCAGAGGTTGCACTGCTTTAAGAGATACAGCACATGGTCTTATCATACAAACGCAGTTTAAATTTGTCTTAATGTCTCAGACTATTAAGACGAATTTAAACTGCTTTCGTATAAGACCATATATATCTCCTAGAGCAGTGCAAATGTTTGTGCATGCTATGATAATATCACATATGTCTTATTGTGCAATTATCTGGAGTCAAGCTACACAGTCAGTTGTTAAGCCTTTAATGTCAAATTACAAAACAAACTTTTAAAGTAATGGATCAATAAAATGGCATCCTTGTCAAATTCCTAAAAATATAACTTGTTGAGTTTTAAGGGTTTTTCAAGTTATCATTTTTAAAAACCATGTTTAAGTGTATACATGGTCTTGTTCCTAAGGGATTCTGTGTGTTGATACATAAATTTAGCAGTGAAGGGGCAAAGACTAGAGACTACATCCATACACTCTTTCACACACACACTCGAGCAATTTAGTTTATTCAATTCACCTATACTGCATGTCTTTGGACTGTGGGGGAAACCCACACCAACACAGGGAGGACATGTAAACTCCACACAGAAATGCCAACTGGCTCAGTCGGGACTCGGATCAGTGACCTTTTTGCTGTAAGGTGACAGTGCTAACCACTGAGCCACTGTGCCACCAACTTACCCTTTAAGTATGCTTAAATATTTCTACTGGAAAACAACTACTAAGAAAAAAAAGCATGTGTTTGCAGTTTACAGACTAATCCTGTCAGATAACTTCAATTCTGTAAGCGGGCAAATGGAGTATGTGGGAAAAAAAACACTAGATAGGAAGGTCAAAGGTTATAAAAACGCGTCCTTGAATATGTTCTTTCTAGAGCTTTCCGCTGCCAAGCATTGGGTCAAGCACCAGCTGTACGAGAGCTCCGAAACATTCACACTGCTCCACTAATTCAGCCCTAAACTGCAAAAGTGCTACATATGCAAAGTAGTGGATAACTGCTCCCACCGCTCTGTGCTCCAAAGACACGCACACACTTTCACTGAGCAGCACGCACAGACAAAAGATGATACAAAACAAGATATACATGCATCCGATCAATAAGGCTGCCACACAGGCTTGGACACAGCCAATCGATCCTCATCCCCCCCAAGTCAACACTTGGCCTTTGACCTCAGTATGAACTTACACATCAGCATAGAAACGCATGACCTCTGTTCAGTGCACTTAACATGTCAGTCTCAAAAGCTAACAGTTCTGTTTGGTGGAACTGCGAAAACTAAAATATCATAGATGAGAACAAAGGTGTTGTTTACAGCGTTCTCTAAAAAAACAATGCTTTTTTTAGTTTAGGAATAATGCGACAGGAAAAAAACGAAAGGTTTTTTCACAGGGAAGGTAAGGTAAGCTTCTAGAAGAGGTCTAGCGGGTAGCTGCCATTATGTGTGAAGAACGTCACTTGGAGGATATTTGCCACTGCGAAATGATGTAGATAAATGTTTAGACTGTGTTTAGCAGTTTGTGAATCTTTATTTGGAAAAAAGTCCAATTAAAGACCATGATTACATCAAAAAAGGCCAGATTTGAATGGATTTAGCACTAGAGTAATGTCATAAACAAATCATTGACCTCCTATCATGTATTCCTTTTCTTTCTTGCAACAATTCATCAGTATATGTAAAAACATCTTTGTTATCTTTAACCAAAATATTATGAACGCTAATACCATACCTGTCAACCCCCCCGTTTTTCCCAGGATGATCCCGTATTTTGCAATTCTATCCCGCTATCACACCGTAAAAGCAATACGCATTAAAGAGCCAATCCTTCCTTTACACAACCATGGGACGCCCCTTGCTTCTAAATGTGAATTTGTTCTGTGCTTTCATTTTATTTAGGCATGAAAACACTTCGAAATAAATATAAAATGGTGGGATTCTCTTCCTTTCTATTTCAGGCACTTTTGCCCCTCCTATGCAATCCTCAAAACTCCGTATGGATAAATAAACACTGTTTTTTGATGTAATCAAATGAAAAATCTAAATGAGAGATTTATTCACTGCTCTTTAATCAGAATTTTTGAATTAAACAGTGAAGAAAAGGTTAATAAGAATTGATAACGATTCAAAAAATCAATAAAATTTAATTCAATTTCTTTATTATAGCTATTATAAAAGGGTTATCTCTTATTTTCACATTCCAATGTTGACAGGTATGGCTAATACTGAATATAAACAGCGGTCAAGCAAGTTTTGTGTTGTAAAAGCTCACTCTTGACAATCAAATCAGTTCACTAAAGCCGAGTTCAGACTGCATGATTTTAACCACGATTTTGACTCGCTGACAGGTTTTGAGAAATCACTAATAAATGCCTGAAATCACAGTCAAATCGGTGCTCGTTCACAGTAGTAACAATCACACAGTGTGAACTATCAAAGACACAATCTGATAGAATTGCAGATGAGTTACCGACACCCATGAAATATTTGGCATGCTTAATATCTGAACCTGTCTGCGATTCATCATGCCGTGTAAAATGTGTTCTGGTTGAAAATAACATCAGCGATTACCTACAGCCAATGAGAGAGCAGCATTCACAAGTGTGGGTATCTGCAGGCCAGCGGGAGGTTGAGGGAGAAGTCAAAAAGGTTTCTTTTCAGTCTATTTGGATCCAAAACATGGAGGAAAAACTAGTGTAAATTTGTCAGAAGCTCCGGTGTCTGTTTGACATGTCATCTGATCAAAATCACAACCAGGTCGAAAAAGTAAAAAGTTAAAGAGAGATTGCTAACTCCCTTCAAACCCAGGTGAGCAAAATAAGTACATTTTCTACCCCTCTAAATGCTTCTTTTCCATTATGTAGTTAATAACAAAGATATACTATGTGACGTCACATTGTTTTCTTGTCACTTCTCGCGTGTTTGGTTGTAAAACATGGTTTGCAGACCGAGACAAAGTTGTTGGCGATTTACCTATTGTAAAGTCATGCATTGTGAACCCCCTGTCGCAGATCCACCCTATAGTGCAAACACAGCAGCAATGGAATGCTAAACCAGATAATTATGCAGTGTGAAAACATTTGTGACGCCACAACTTTGAAAATCCTGCAGTCTGAACTCGGCATAAAAATAGCAAAAACATTCAACATTAAATTTTTAGGCAAATAAAATAAAGTCTAAATTAAAACTCAATGAAGAAGTAAAAGTAGTTGGAATCAATTATTGTTCATTTTAAAAAGTATGTAAGATGCATGATGTATAAGATGTATGTTTTGTTAGAAGCAGTTCGAGCACTTCATTCAAATGATGATAACTACTGTAAGTAACACGGCATAATGTTAAACAGTAGACAATTTAGCCATTGTTTCAGCAAACTAATTCTTACATTTATAGCATGAAATGCTCACTCTTCAAAATCAAATAAGATCTTGAGGGACAAAAAAACTTCACAATATTATATTTTTAGTAATAATAAAAATGTTAAAAAGTAGAAAAAAAATACACACATTTTATATTGAAAAAGATAAAAGGAGTTGAGATTGATTTCTGTTCATGATAATAAATACATAAAGAAGCCTAATTCTTGACACATACTATACAGTAGAAAGAGTTAGATTTATCTGTCTTGAAAAATCTCACTAATCTCTTAGAAATATTGTATTGTTAAAAAGAAGTAATTGTAGAAGGAAATTGTAAATTGTAAAAGTAATCAGGTTGTTTATTAAATTCTGGTTTATTCAAAGACATCCCTGCAGATAGGGCAACTTCAACTAGCTATTATTTTTGTTATTTTTACATTTAGCATTAGTTTTGTATCAGAAAACATGAAAACCTACCCTGGAACAAGTTCCCATCGGAGCAGTCGGAGGTTTAGTGTCTTGCTCGAGGTCACATTGGCATCTCTCCAGTTCATGGATCATTCCTGGGGTTTGAACCTAAGGTCTTTGGGTTACCACCAGCGTATCACTTTCACAACTATTGACCTAGTTTAAACCAGAGTACGAGTTTGTTCGATTGTTTTTTTCCTTATTTTTTTACTCTAAACTGCCAACACACAAATTCAGCAAACACAACTCCTTGCTTCGAATAATATTTAGCTTTACAGTATATATATATATATATATATATATATATATATATATATATATATATATATATATATATATATATATATATATATATATAAATATATAAAAAACTTTCAAATGTATAATGACTTTCCTGAAAGAACCATTTCTCTTGAGAAACAAATTAGCATATTACATTGATGTGAATTAATGATGTTGAAATGTATTTTGTTATACTTTAGATATAATATTACCTGTTTTTGTCCATTTTGTCAATGAAAACATTATGTATATTGTTTTGATTATAGGTCATGTAATTAATGCTTTTTTGCACTATAAATAAAAATTTACGTGACTTGAACGTGAACTTGCGCACTACGTATTGCATGTAAACATTCTACTATGCATGTGCCATAGAGACTTCTGAATATAATTCATTATTATTCATCATAATCATTAGTAGGTGGTCATTTTATGCTTTTGAATTGGATTAGAAAAGCAATAAATCACTCATATCCAATCGAAATTTAATTCAGATCAAGCTCAATCAGACTGACTAAATCAAAATTTACAATATATATTTCACTAGCGCACATTGTTATTACTTAAGTGAATAATAAATCCATTAATTAAAAATTAAGTACAAATTAAATATTTGTTTTGGTAATTTTCAGAGTCTGGCCATTTGCTTTTCGCATTTGGAGGGGATAACAAACGGATTTTCATTTCCGGGTTTCTCGATAGTGGAAGTTGTCAAAATCCAACTTAGAATGCAGTGAATAGGAGTGTACAACAAAATAAATTTTTACAATCCTATTTGCTGAAATACATTAAAGATTGATGATGCTGATATAAAAAAAGAGAAAAACTTTAAATTTATTGTCCTGCCCATACACGGCGAATTTTAAATGGCTAACATAAGAGGTATTTCGTGTTTTGCAATTTGACGCAAAGATGATATAATCAGCCCGCCACCCCCAAAATAACAATGCCAGTGACTCTTGACCCCCACATTTCTCTGAGGTGATTATAAATATACAAATGTTGTACACACAACAATTAGCCTATATAAACACAAGCTTATTGACAACACAAAAAAGTGCAACAGTCTAATAATCATAGGCTATAATTTATAGTCATTTATTACATTGTTTAATTTAATATTCCCTCACCTAGTGAGACTGGTGAACACAATATTTTCAGCACAAGTCTTGGTTTAATTTTGGTGACCACCACTTAGAGATTATCCTCAATGTTCAGAAGTGGCCTGTATTTATTTTCAATGTATTTCGCCATAAAGGTATCAGAAAGTTTAACCTGGTGCAATAAAATCTATATGTGTCCAACGTACAATATAATCTAACACACAATCCTATGAAAAATTGTAAAGGCTGATGGCTTTTTATTTGCATGTTGTTGCTTTTTTACTATAACTATTAACTACTAATTTTATCTTCTGTGGGTTATGGATAAAATATGGTAATTCTAATAGTTTAATGAAATTTATTTGTCTTTTGGAAATCACCTAGCGATCCCCCGTCAATGTCCCGCAACCCCCACTTTGGGAACCACTGATATCATACATACGTAAATACATATAAATGTTAATATAATTTTTTTTTTTTTTAAAGGATCCAAGATGCTGATTGCCGTTAAACGCATCATAATAGTCTTGTGAAAAGGGTCCACTTGGGTGCATGTAAACATTGTCGGTAACACTTTAGAATAAGGTTCATTAGTTAATGCATTTACTAACATGAACTAATCATGAACAACACATGTACAGCATTTATTAATCATAATTGAACACTTACAAATGCATTATTAACATTCAAGTCCATGCTTGTTAACATTAGTTAATGCACCATGAGTTTACATAAACAACTGTATTTTCATTAACTAACGTTAACTAACATGAACAAAAACAGTAGTAAATGTATTGTTCATTGTTTGTTCATCTTAGTAAATGCATTAATTAACATTAACTAATGAACCTTATTGTAAAGTGTGACCACATTGTCTGTCAATTTGGTTTTTTTTCCTTGTTGAAAGTGATTTCCCCAACATCAATGTAGTCTGAATTCTCTTTTTGCATATGTACAGTGCCCAGCATATATAGTTACACCCCTCACAAATCTATCTTTAAAATTCACATTTTTAATAGGAAGCTATTCAATACTATATTTGTGCATATATATTAGATGACTTAGTACTAAAGCCAAATCTGGAGCTTATCTAACAAAATAACTTACGATAATGCTCCAAAAACTAGTACACCCAAATTTATGTTATAGAAAAATATTAAATACAAATTTAAAAAAAGAAAAATCAAGTGAAGCAAAAAAAAAAAAAAGAAAAAGTTAATTGAAATTTTGTAGCGTGTCTTTTTTTTTTGCAGTATTTTGCTTGCTTTGATTTAATTCCATTATCTTTCAATTTCTAAATATCTTTGATGACTAAAAATCTTATTTTATTAAAATATATCTGTTCAACAAATTTCAAATAAAGTTTAAATGCACTAATATATATATTACCCATATTCACTGAGAAATTGAAAACATATACATTTTCAAAATGGGGTGAACTCAATTATGCTGAGCATTGTATTTTTTTTAGAACTACTGTATATCTTTATTGTCATGTTTAAGGTTACCATGTAAATGAGTCATATAAACAACTTTTCTTCTGCTTCAATCATTTTTTCAGGCTTGAGAGCCTCCCGGTCACTACAAACTGTCATTGTGTGATAAAAGAAATGTGAAAACAGCATACGTGTTTGGAACAACATGAGTGTGAGTGATAAACGCAGGCTCGCTCTGTCTCACATGTCCTCGTCTCAGTGTAATGTGGAGCAGAGACGCGTCGCAGGGCTTTGATGAGCAGACGACTGAGGATCTGCATTATTGATGACTGACACACATTAACCACGCCAACACAGATACGCAGTCTGATGCTCCTCGGGGTAAACGCGTGGTAAAACCTCTGCTTTTCTGGCCCTTCTCGATGTGTCTCACCCACTTGGGAACAGGCTAAACCTCCTGGCATCTCTATTATTCAGAAGAGCGCTGTATTTGATCCCAGCGCTGAATCTCACTCGCAGTCAATCATTAATGGCTGATCACACTTTTTTTTTTTCTTTACAATCGCTCGGCCATATTATCGACGCCTCTGAGGATTTCGCTGTCGAGTTATTAATATTAACATTTATTATTAATCAAGCAGATCAACTTGTCCTTAATAATCATGTATGTATGCTGTATGACACAACTGATGGTGAAACGGCTGGTACAATATTCACTGCCACAAATGCAGGGTTCCAGTTCCAGTTTTACTTTCAGAATTACAAATCAGAAGACACATTTTTATCAAATGGAAACAGGTGATTCCTTCATCACATGACATATGAATCCGAGAAATATTAAGTTATAAAAAAGTTGAAAAACTAAGATATTTAAATGCAGGATCTCTCAAATCTTTTTACAAGACTCGGAACCCTGTTAGTCTATATCAAAGGCAACCCCTGTTCAGTTGATATCAGATCTAATACACCGTAAATAATTGGAAAAAGGAACTGACTTCTTACTGTGAACTTTTCTTTTTTCTTTTCTTTTATCGTAAACTTGCTAATTTATTTTTATTTTTTAAAAATAATTTCTTTTAATTTTAATTTTATTTTAAATTTATTATTATTATTATTATTTTCTTTCAGAAGATATGTATGTTTATGATTCTTGCATTTAATTTATTTTATTTTGAGGGGATAGTGGGATAATAAGAACAATAAGACAATCTGTCATTTTTCCTGTTGTATTGTATACTATGATGTATTGTCTTGTTAAACACCAAAAATAAATAAAGAAAGAAAAACAAAAAATAAAGAATTACAAATCAAATGTTTAGATTGTATTTACAGGAATTACACTTAAGGTGTTTGTTGTTTTCTGTTACATTTATTTTTATGTTAAAGTATGTGGGCATTTACATGAAAATGGAAATTAATGCATTTAACAATCTAGGCACAAAGTCTAAAGTGCATTGTGCTAACATATTAAAGGCGTTTCCGAATCCACTTTTGCTATTTTAAGATGCAGGGTCTAACAGGGTTGTGCTTATTCTCTTAATGAGTTATAGATGTGTTTTGAGTATAACGTGCATTAAACCAATCAGAGTCTCATCTCCCATTTGCTATTTACATGGCGGATTTTGTAAGTGGAAAACTGATTGTTTCACTAGTGAGAAAAAAGTGAAACAGATCATCTCCATTGCGAGAATAAGTGTGGTCAAAAAACTGAGTTATTTCCAAACACACGTCTTGTGCCCCATATGGTCCAAACCCTAATAGATGGACAAATCTAAGCTTGTTTTTAATAAAACAAACATAAATATGGATAAAATAAATAATACTGATAATAATAATAACATTATACAAATGAAAATTTTCATGAATAAACTAAAAAAAGCCCCCAGAAGTGAAGAAAGCATGGAGGCAGTGGTTTTTATATTCATGTAGAAAATAATAATTTTTGTAACATTTAAATCCTTTATTTCTTTTTAATTTGTAAAGATATTTGTGTATTGCAGTACATCCAGTGTGTATTTAGCTGTGTGTATGCATTTAAGGCGCACAACTAACGTGCTTTATGCTGAACTTTAGACTAACTTTCAGCTGGTATATTGCAAAGTCGATTTTAGGTCTTCAAAATAGACGCCAACAATGAGTCTGAACACACCTCCTTTCTAGACCAGAACACCCATAAGTACACAAAGCGGTGCTAATGGATTTGCTGTGGTGAAAAATTGGTAGGGTTGCATCGGTCTGAAAATAGCAACAAATCATGACAAACAGGTCTTGCGCCTTATTAGGCCGGTTGTATGATAATGCCCTAAAAGTAAAAAGATTTTTTTTTTTTTAACATTGATTCATGTAGTGATGTAGCAAGCATAATGCAAAATTTGTCCTTTTTACCAATTCGTGAGATTGGAGATAATTTTAACAATGTTGTCATCAGTAAACAAATCTTTCCAAAAATGGAAGAAAAAACTTTTTCAGTACATCATTGTGTATCATTATCCGTCTGTCTGTCCGTATTACATGATGTGCTGATCAATTAATCTAACTAGCTTCATATTAAACCTAGTTGAGAAATAATTTGTAGTATCATTTTACAATGTTTGCATTTTCTGGCCCCCAAAATGACATTTTTTGTGTAGTTTTATGTTTTCAGTTGAGCATTTTGTAAAAAAAAAAAAAAAAATCAGCATAGATTTTACAGATTAGAAACCATTCACTCATTTTCTTTTGTTTTAGTTCCTTATTTATCAGGGGTCGCCACAGCAGAATGAACCACCAACTATTACAAAATATGTTTTACGCAGCGGATGCCCTTCCAGCTGCAACCCAGCACCCACACACTCTCACATTCACACACACATACTTATACACTATGACCAATTTCTGTTTACCCAATTTACCAGCATGTCTTCGGACTGTGGGGAAACCCAAACGAACATGGAGAAAACATACAAACTCCACACAGAAATGCCAACTGGCCCAGCCGGTATCTAACCAGCAACCTTCTTGCTGTGAGGCAACAGTGCTAACAACTGAGCCATCATGCCACCCCCAATTAGAAACCATTTTTGATTTAAAAGGTGATCGGCAATGGCTTGTTGAAACATCATAGACCATTGAGTTTCTTACAGCTGAATTATCAGTGAACAGGCCCTAAAATGACATTTATATCTACTAGTTCTACTGAGAACTAAACAGATCACACTCAAACAGGCTTAAAGATCTTTAAGTAAACCTCTAAAAAGATTGCAAACACACACTGGGGACACAATATAAGGTAGATAAGCACGCAAACAATCTTTCACAGCGAAGCATGCTCTGGGGACCAGTCTGAATGCAATTGTGGCTTTGAGTAAATGCACTTTTTATGTGCTTTTAATTCACAAAGAAAAACGAATGCAGTATATGCTCTTTACTTGCAGTGAACAGACACCCTTGTACACACACACACACACACACACACGTACAGACTGTATGGATCTAAAGAAGGCCTCTTCTCAGCCGGCAGGAGTGATGACAATATCAGCATCTAATTTTTCCTTTTCAAGAAGCTGTTAATGAAGAGTATGAATAGAAGAAAAGCTTCTGCTCAATGCACTAATTGCCTTAAAAGCTCTTCATACAATTTCCCCTGTCAACAGAGATAGCATGTGTGTGTTGCGTGTGTGATCGTGCTCCACTGAGCTTTGCCGTTGGAGGTACTGAAAAGGCACATTGCCCAAAAGCACTGTGAACACACATACACACACACATGAACCTGAAACAGGCTAAAACACACAGCCTCGAGGGCCGAGCTGCAAGTGTGGCAGGAAACTATGGCGCCAAGCGACAAAGAAGTCATTAAAACAAAAAGCATGCTGAGTGCTTTAAATGCCGTTAATCAAATCCAAACACAATGAATGCATCTCAATCACCCGCCACTGACATCAAGCTTATTGTGCAACAATGACTAAACACCTCATTGCAGCAATCTTCAGAGAACAATTAACAGTTATATATAATGCATAATGAATATTAGATTTCAATGAAAAGATAAACAGATTATGAAAATTATATGCATATTACATATATATTTAAAAAAAAGATTTGTTTTTATTGTACACTCGTAAAGTAAAGGTACAGACTGATGAAATAAACACGTCTTTTAAATATATAAATAACCAAAAGCATATTAAGTGAAGGCGGCATGGTGGCTCAGTGGTTAGCACTATCCCCTCACATTAAGAAGGTCACTGGTTTGAGTCCTGGTTGGGTTAGTTGGGATTTCTTTGTGGGGTTTGTATGTTCTTCCCGTGTTCGCGTGGGTTTCCACCGGGTGCTCCGGTTTCACCCACAGTCCAAAAGCATGCGCTTGAGGTGAATTTGGTTAACTAAATTGGCCGTAGAGTATGAGTGTGTGTGAATGAGTGTGTATAGGTGTCTCCCAATGCTGGGTTGCAGCTGGAAGTGCATCCACTGCATAAAACATATGCTGGGTAAGTTGGTGGTTCATTCCGCTGTGGTGACGCCTGATAAATAAGGGACTAAGCCGAAGGAAAATGAATGAATATTAAAATAAAGCAGTGTGTCCTTTAGCATTCTAAATTATTTTTTTATGTAAAATACGAAAGTATTTTTTATATTATGTTTTTCAAAACACATTATTTCCTGAAGAAACAAAACAAAATGTTTATTCTGACGTGTACTTAGAGATGAATGAGAGATCCTACTACAGTATGTGAATGAACCAGCAACTTACAGTATGCAGCACTTGTTTTACGCAGCGAATACCCTTCCAGCTGCAACCCATCTCTGGGAAACATCCCTACACACTCATTCACAACGGACAATTTAGCCTACCCAATTCACCATACTGCATGTCTTTGGACTGTGGGAGAAACCAGAGCGCCTGGAGGAAACTCACCCAAACGCAGAGAGAACATGCAAACTCCGCACAAAAATGCCCAACTGAACTAAACAGAAACTGACCCAGCTGAGGCTCGAACCAGCAACCTTCTTGCTGCGAGGTGACAGCACTATCCACTGCACCACCGTGTCGCCTATCTTGTAAAATATTTCTCAATAAATTCAGATTTTTTCTTGAAATGTAATAATAAGAGATAGAAGAAGGTTAAACTGCATATTTAAAGATGGTATTTTTAGTCTTTTCATGCATATCAATAAAATGTTAAATGTCTTTGCATTGCAAAAACTATACAGATCACATAATTCACTATTTAATATAATGCTACAGAATCTTATCTTAAAACAGTACAAACTAACTGAACGGATTCTACACCTATAATTACAGCCACATTCAAGCACATCAAATCAAATATGCAATCAAAGCAATGGTCTATAAGAAGAAGCACAAAAACCCCAAGTCGGCATCAACATATGGTGTATCTGTAATGATCTGCTGTGATTTAGGACAGCATGGGCTGTGCAGTGTCAGGTCAAAGGCACCATCGATACAGGCCTGCCAATAACTCCAGGCTGGTGTCAGGCAGAAAGCGGGCTTGCGGCGGGTCAGGACGCCTCTACCGCGGACATCCATCAGTGTCTTCAGAATGGAGACAGCCTTGATGTGGAGAGCACATATGAGCCAGGGGTCAGTGTCAGGGGACAATCCCAGAGGATGGGTCCTCCGTCAATACAGCAGGACAGCCTGTGGTGGACTAGTCAACGGCAGGTCATCGCCAATGCCGATAAGGGCAGCGAGCCATCGAACTAACCCCCGAGCCAGATCTCCAATTAACCCTTTCACTCCCTGCACATGCCATTTAAGTGGAACCGGTAAATGGGGGTAAATACATGAGGCGGGAGTCATTAGTTTGGGACTGGAGTATGAATGAAGTAGTGGGTTATAGAGATGGAGAGATGGAATTCAAAAGTTTATAGGGCAATTATTCAAACTTAAGCTCAGCTGACTGAATCTGTGGTGTAATTTTGATTACAAAGTTTTATATATTTTAACAAAAATCCCCCATGCTGAGATGCTAACAATGGAAGTGAATGGGACCAATTATTGGCGCATTCAAAAGCAAAAATGCGAAGGTCATAATTATTTTAAAGTGTCTTAATTGCTGTGTTAAAGCTGTGATATTTCGTATGTACAGCTGTTTAAATTAATATAGCGGTGTTTAAGGATTTATAGACTTATGGTGTGGTCACATCTACTGTTTGTGGCAGCATTCAATTGAAAGCAGTTTTAATTTTCTATGTTAAGCTGCTTTGACACAATCTACATGGCAAAAGCACTATAAAAATAAAGATAAATTGAATTGAATTGAATTGAATTAAAGTGTTGACAATGGAGATGGTACAGTACAATTAACTGAATATAAAATACTGAGTTATGAGTTTTAAGAAGGGGCAGCACGGTGGCACAGTGGGTAGCTCAATCGCCTCACAGCAAGAAGCTCGCTAGTTCGAGTCCCAGGTAAGTCAGTTGGGATTTCTGTGTGGAGTTTGCATGTTCTCCCCGTGCCCATGTGGGTTTCCTCAGGGTGCTCCAGGTTTCCCCTCCCCAGTCCAAAGACATGCGCTAGGTGAATTGAATATGCTAAATTGGTCGTAGTGTATATGTGTAAATGCAAAAGTGTATGGGTTTTTCCTGGTGTTGGGCTGGAAAGGCATCCACTGCATAAAACACATGCTGGATAAGTTGGTGGTTCATACCACTGTGGCGACCCCTGATTAATAAAGGGACTAAGCCAAAAAGCAAATGAAGTTTTAAGATCTTATTTGTTTACCCCAACACAAAGATTTTACACAAAACTAGCAACGCCGTCTAGTGCTGAATCAAATGTTCCTGGGAGTTTGTGTATTAAACTGTTGATAAAAGACATTGACCTTTTTTCCTTCTAGCTAAAATATCTCAATAAAATATGTGACAGGACTGTTAGGTTTTCATTGTGGCAAAGTTCAAAAGCTATTAATCTTATTTATTTATTTATTTATTTTTTGGAGAATTCACACTGTAAAAAAAAAGCTTTTCTTATTGGAGTTTTTGTCTTGTTTCTAGTCCAAATATCAAACAATTATCAAACCAAGAAGCCTTTTTCAGCATTTTTGCTTACCCCATTGACAGAATATTTTACTTTTAAATAAAAACTCAATTAGTTTGGACTTAAAAATTTTCTGAAAACAAGATTTTTTTTTTCTTGTCTAGAAAATATTTTTTTTGCAGTGCACAAAGCAGAATCTGAGTAAAACCTCACTAGGACCCCAGAGAGTGCTTAATCTAGGGGTGGGCAATTAGTTTTTCCAAGGGGCCACATTAGACTCTGTGCGGTTTAAGAGGGCCAGAAAAATACAGTTAATTTGTTTTCAAAAAAACAAAACATTCCGTTAAACTATTCAATAAACATTTACAAAAACTTAAAAGTGTTTTAAATTACTTTAAAGACCAGCATTACAATATCAACTTCATTTAAATGCCACAGGGGTGTTTGTTTGATTGCTTCACTTTTTATTTATTTATTTATTTATTTATTTATTCATTCATTCATTCATTCATTCATTATGTTCAATGAGAGAATTCTAGCCTGTGTTGGGCTGAACAAGTGCACTGAAGTCAAGTTGAACGTGTGGTGGATATGTGATGTAAGGATCATCACCGAGAGAGGATGTGCATCTGCAGTTGTTGATTTGCTTATCTGAGGTAATTAGTCTACCTTTAATACTGTGTAAGTGTAATTCCATACAAAGTGGGAAGCTGCCTAGTTGGTTCCTGTCACATGACTCGTGAATCGCTCATGGCACACTGAAATGTTTTGATTTTTTCAGCTTGCGATGCCTGTAAAACATGGGCGTGACATACCGCATGTAAATATTTGCGTGCTGAACCCGCACGTCTCCATTTGAAATAACGTAACTGAACACAAAACAGACGCTATATGTGAAAGTCCCCCTTAGTGGATTATTAGACCTATTAGACCAATTATGATTCCTCTCTGATTTCAATAGAAATCCATTCGATTTTGAATCTCACATGAGATGAGAATTACCCAACAGATTACACATCACATTTAGTTGGTAAGACATTTGTTGTGTTATACAACACCTGGCTTTAATGTGACTTCTATGTACCAAATTAAATTAAAGAGCAAATTAATGTAATATCATTACAAACAAAATCCTGCTAAAGCAAACTTTGTTTCAAGATTTGAAACAGCTTTAAAATCAAACATTCTTTCAAATTTTAGAAAGTCAGCTTTCTTCAAAATAGCCTACAAATGTTAGAAATGAGCTCGTTCGTCATGTCAGCTACAAGCTGTAGTCAACTTCTCTTTTTTTCCACTATACATAATATTGTTTATGTCTTGTGGCTATACTATTGAAGCAGTATTTCAATACATACATTTCTTTTCCAATTCAAGTCCCTCAGTGTAACTCACACTGTTGCTGTTGTTTTAAAGAAAAGGGTTGAAAAGTTGAATTGAATTTTTATAGTCATTAACATTATGTCTGCTGATCATGCTTAATTTTTTTCCCAAACCCAGACCATTCCTTTAACAATTAAAAGAGCGAGACAAATGACATCCTTCGCAACAAGAGCTGAACATGTTCTATAGGTTTTATTTTTCAGCTTGTAACTTCAATGAGCCACACTCTCACACGTGAACGGCGAGCATAAGCACGGAGGAAAATAATTACCCTCTGCCACAGCCAGCTGGTTTGTTCATAAACACGCAATTATGATTTCACGGCAGTCCATTAAATAGGACCGACTCTGGGGCAGGAACACCAACCGTCCCACAACACAACCCCCCAACAACATCTTAAAATCTCACGCTTACACCTTCAGTGCAATTTGCCTGATTTCGCTTGCCAACTTTTCAATGCAAAATCAATTACTGTAACAGGGTGTTACAGAAGCCACAGCGGCTCCGCAAGTGACCCTACTGCTCTCAAACCTCCAGCATGAAAGAAAACACATATTAACTCATACAAAAGACGGCCAGCCCCAGCATTATGTCCCTTAACTAGCAGCAGTTGAGTCATTAAACCAGTTCTATCAAGCTAAAATATTGGATGGCATTTTAAAAATCCATCATGCTAAATCTCTACCTAATAAGCTCCAATATATTACAATCCGTGCGTTGGCTCTCAGTAAGGTTTAGAGTGGATATAAAAATTATGATGCTTACTTTTAAAGGAGGCCTTTTATGCAAAAATCCCTATAATAAGGGGTTTAAAAAGTTGTGTGGCATCAGTTTGTGAATATGTTCTAATGTTAAAAATGTAATAAATTTATTTTCTATAATCACACTTAACAACAGCCTGCAGACACACTCTGATTGATATTCTCCTTTTGTACATGCCACCAGAGGGGAAAAGCCCCGCCTATTAGTGACTATCTCTCCCTAATTAGCATAGGTCATAGTCTTGTTTGTGAATCTGCCACTATGCTGACACATAGGCATTTGTGGCTCTGCCTTCTTTTAACAAGAGCAAAATCTCATTTAAATTTATACCGACAACCACCAGTTGGATCAAAGCCTAAAAGGGGCAGATTCAAAGAGTTATAAAAGATTATTTGTGGGTTATTTTGAGCGGAAACTTCACATACAAACTCTAGGGCAGAGTTTCCCAACACTGTTCCTGAAGGCACACAGACAGTACACATTTTCAACCTCTTCCTATTCAAACACACCTAAATCAAATCATCAGAACAATAAAAGAGACTCAAAAACCTGAAATAAATGGTTCAGATAAGGGTGAAATCTCAAATATTTACTGTTGGTGTGCCTTCAGGAACAGGGTTGGGAAACCCTGCACTTAGGGACATTGGAGACTAAGGTTCTGTTTACACTAATACGTTTTAGTTTTAAAACAGCATTTTAGAAGGAAAACGATCCACGTCCACACTGACATTTCACCTAGCATTTCTGAAAAGATTTTACTGCTGAAAACGCACATCACGTGACCACACACACATTCTGGAATGCACTGCAGTTTATGTGGACGTCTGAGCTTCAGGCAGTCAGCGGGTGCTTTGAGCGCCAAACCTGAGAGCTGCGCAAATCGGACGGTTCATCAAGGATCTACCACTGGATCTAATCTCACTATATTTGTTCAACGTGATATTTAATTCTTCTTGTCTATATCTAATGACATATTCACGACTTTGGTTTTTTGAATCTATTAGCTTGTTCTCAGGTAACATGTTTTGACTGAGCGCAAAAATAAGTAAATATTAATTTATGTAATTATGTACACTGATTCTGCGCCTTTGACTGATTGATTGCAATTGTTTCCTTTATTGTATAAACTTATTGTACGTTATACTTTTTTTTATAGCCAATCCTGAATATCAAAACTGATATTCAGCAGGGTTTCAGATTTTTCGAAGAAAATGTAAGGAGGCAGATATGTTATAGGGTCCGTTTTGTTATAAATAAGCATACACTGAAGATGACAGTCATATAAAGATATATTACTGTCACATGACGCCTCAGCATTTTTGGTGTCTGTTAAGCTAATATCAAAATGAAAATAGGCAGTTCCTTATATCATGTTTTCATTTTATTGTTAAGATAAAACAGCGTAGCGAGGGTAATATGAATGACGTTATAAAGTAGTCTACACTGTTCCCTGAAGATTTACCCGTGGCCTCGGGAGTTTGTTTTTCATATCAATCTAGCAAATTCTGAACTTACAAGGAAAAGATGTAAGACTGAAATTTGTGTAGGCTACTTAATATTGAGGAAAAAGCCCCAATCACATCTGCAGCCACGCCTCTATCTTCAGATGTCTCAGTTTTCCTACATCCATACTAAAATGCAGCAGCAGTGTTTCAAAACCAAAACGGCCTCTTCGGCATTTTCAAAACACTCCGCTTTTGGGGCTCTAAAACTCTGGGGTAATGTGGACGGATGGGGGTAACCGTAGCAAAACGTATATATGCGTTTTAAAATTAAAACGGATTAGTGTAAACAGGGCCTTATTTTACATCTTGTTACACATTACACATTACCTTACAGAACTGTTATATCCATACACTCTAGGCCATAGATTGCATTCGTCTCAGTCAAACTGGTTGGTTGTACTTCAAATATGTCTCAGATCTATAGGTGAAAGGGTTTTTTCTTCCTATGCTCCTGCCCTGTCAGATTTTGTATTAATTTATTGTATTGTTTGCATAATATTCGGCTGCTTTTAATGGCACTATTTAATATAAAATGTAATATAAATATAATAATTCTCATTTTAGCAAATAAATAATAAGAGCAAATGCCAAAAAAAAAACTCTACCACCAAACCCCCCCCTTTTCCACCCCTTCTGTCTCTCCATCTTTTTTTTCTCGTTTCTGCTTTCACAATCCTTCTCTCAGTAATTAAGCGTCCGTCTAAAATGGAGTCTTTTCTTTGCCGCGAGCCCATCTGTGCCAGACACCCTACAGTGCTTTACATGCCGCCGAGCGCCTCGTTCTTTATCTCAGCCTGCCGTGACAGTCCCATAAAGATGACATCATAATTAAGGGAGCAGGACGGAGGTGTGAATAGGGAGATGGGCAGAGGCCTGGAGCGTGGAGGGAGAGACGCACAGCTGGAGGGGCTTTAAAGAGAGGAAGAGAGAGAGAGATGGTGTTGGGGGGCAGCAGGGGTGAGGTGAGCTGGAGAAAAAGAGTAATGAACCTCCTCGGATTACATTGGGAAATTGCCCTTTCCCTACAAGCACTTGTTCTCTTCTCTTTTTTCTCTTTTCCTCATTGGCACAGACTCTCAGTGCCTGTTTAATTTGGGGAAAGACTGTCTCGCGGAGACGAGCCCGACGATGGGCCATTTATCCCAGCAGAGATCCAAAAGCCATGAAAACATTCAGCTCTAGAAGCGATTTGATTGACACTCATGAAGCAAAAGATACTGTGAGAAGTCAGAGCCGCTGCAGATGCTCATGAAGTCATTATGTGTAGACAACAGCGATTCCCAACTGGTGGGCCCCAGATAGGATACGGTCACAGGGCAGAAGAGAGAGGAAAATAATGCTAAATGAGATAATTAAATAAATGACGTCTTAATGATTTACACAGACCACCATGTGTAATAAATAAATAAATATTATCACTTATGTGCTATTAATATAAACAGGCAATGATGTAAAACTAAAACTAGTAATAATAATAATATTAACAATAAATCCTGAATAAAATAAAATTATTTAAAGCAAATAATGTAACTTCCACAAATGCACCAATGATTCAAACTAACTAAATTATTAAAAAACAATAATATTGCACAATTTAAAGTTAATTATTTAAATGCAATGTAAATAATGAAACTTTCAATTTAACTTTTCTATTGATTTTCAGTGGCATTTGTAATAAACAATGTGATGTGAATAATGTAAATAAATAAATAACTAAATAAATGAATAAATAAATAAAAAGAGAGAGGGACACGGTTGCTCAGTGGTTGGCACTGTCACCTCACTGCAAGAAGATTACTGGTTTGAGTCCTGGCTGGGCCAGTTGGCAGCTGCAACCCATTACTGGGAAACACCCTTACACACTCATTCACTATGAACAATTTAGCTTACCCAATTCACCTGCACCGCATGTCTTTGGACTGTGGGGTAAACCAAAGCACCCGGAGAAAACCCACGCCAACACCAGGAGAACAAGCAAATTCCACGCAGAAATGTCAACTGACCCAGCCGAGGCTCGAACCAGCATCTTCTTGCAGTGAGGCAACAACACTACCCACTGTGGCGCCTCATAATAATAATAATAATAATAATAATAATAATAATAATAATAATAATAATAATGCACAAATAAAAATAGTTAATTATGTATTTTTTTCAATGTAAATAATGAAACTTTCACTTAAGTCCTTTTGGTTTACAGTGGCATTTATGATGAATTAATGAATGAATGAATGAATGAATGAATGAATGAATAATTGCCCCATTAAGGCTATGTATAAGATGAAGTAGAAGCACAAACAAGCTAAAAAAAAGTACATATATAATTTAATAAATAAAAATAAACATTTATGATAATTTTTTTTAAATAATTGTATTAAGTAAATAAACTAATGATTTAAATTGCCTTTGTGGTGTAATTATAATGATTCAGAATGAATAAAATAAATAAATATTATCATACAATGCATTCATGATTTACACAGGCTACACTATGTGTGAGTAATTGAGTGAGTGAGTGAGTGAGTGAGTGAGTGAGGAGTGAGTGATTGAATAGAAGAAAATAACCCATTTGTTCAATTAATTAGTTAAAACTGCTCTTATGGGCAGCACGGTTGGGCAGTGGGTAGCACAATTGCCTCACAGCAAGAAGGTCGTTGGTTCGAGCACCGGCTGGGTAAGTTGGCATTTCTGTGTGAAGTTTGTATGTTCTCCCTGTGTCCGCGTGGGTTTCCCCTGGGTGCTCTGGTTTCCCCTACAAGTCCAAAAAAAAAAAAAAAAACACGTTAGGTGAACAGAATAAACTAAATAGGAAGTAGTATATGTGTGTGAATGAGTGTGTATGGATGATTTCAGAGATGGTTTGCAGCTGGAAGGGCATCTGCTGTGTAAAAACATATGCTGGATAAGTTGGCAGTTCATTCAACTGTGGCGACCCATGTTTAATAAAGGGACTAGGCCGAAAAGAAAATGAATGAATGAAAACTGCTGTATGCTGCATGCTGAAGTGCATCTGCAATTCTTGTTAACATGAATCATATTTTGCTTTAGTTTTTTTATTTTGATGACTTCTACACGATATACATCATAATATTATTACCATGTAAAGTCATCATTTGATGTCCAATCAAACCACTGTAACATCTGCACCCGCAAATAAAAGCAGCTCACCACCATCAGTTTTACACGCAAGCTCAGTGCATGCATCTGAAGCTTCTCGTTCTCTCTGCAGCAGAGCAGTTTTCAGTACCCATGGAGAAATGATGTCTGGGTGGAGACTATGAGCCTGAGAGGAGCAGGAGTGCGGTGGGAGTCGTATCTCAGCAGGGACCAGTGCAGAGAACTGTGAAGCCAGAGAGAGGAGGAGGGAGAGCCTCTGATCTGCTCCTGCACAGCCAGACGTCCAGGACTCAGCAGATCCAACACACACACACACATACACACACACACACACGCAAGAACATCTGCTCAGGCACATTAAGAGATGACATTCTGCCTCTATAGCCATACATTAGAGTCATTAAACCACAACAACGCAAAGGTGAAGCCAGAGCAAAAGTGAAGAGCCTTCCATCTTCACATGTGGAAATGCTTTACACTAATATCTATCATATAATCCCATTACAGATATTTATGATTTTAATTGTAGTCAATATTATAGTAAAACCACAAACCTGACTTGATGTTTGTCACATTAAAAACAGATCACTTTAATAAAAAAAGGTAATTTCTCATTTTTATGGGTTAACCTAAAACTGAAATGAGTAAAAACTAAAACTAATTTACTGTGAGACACTTATTTGCAACCCAGGCTCATAGGAAATATGTGCCTCAGCTTCTGTTTATTCATTCATTCATCTTCTTTTCGGCTTAGTCCCTTTATTAATCTGAGGTCGCCACAGCGGAATGAACCGCCAACTTATCCAGCATATGTTTTACGCAGCGGATGCCTATCCACCTGCAAGGTCTCAGCCTCTATTTTTGTAAAATTACATTACTCCAGTTACGTTTCATTGCACGTTTCAGATGACAAATGCATTAGAGGGTGCTGTGTACATTTTTTGTGAATCTCAAATTAAATGTTACTTAAATTAAACACGTTTTGTTATCCACTTGTTAAGTGTGACGCCAAATCGACTTCCGGACTCAACAAATGGTAATAATAAACATTTATAAAGCGATGTATTACTTTTGAAAATCACAATCGCAATATATATAACCATGCCTAATATGCTAATATTGTTCAAATTTTGTTGTCTGTGATGCAGCAAGTTTATAGACTGTTGTGTACACCATGATTCTAAATAAAATTCACTTTAATGTGTGATATGACTAAAAAGGTGGTCATAAACGAATATATTCTCAATTCAAATGAGTAGCGGTTTGGACCCAGAAACAGTATTGCGTACATCACAACTTCCTTTTTGTACATGTTGTGAAGATCACCTAGCGGATCACTGAGCTAAACCCTTCTCTAGCCCAAGCACAAAGCTTCCAAAGGCAAACCTTTAAGAGAAAAGTGCACTGTGACCATGCAGTTTTGCATTGGTATAATCTCTTTTGTGGAATAGTGCTTCACTTGACTTAAACCCGAGCGTTCTCCATCCCAAGTACAACACAGAACAAACAGACCACACTAGGAAAATTGTCCATATAATGATAGAACGGATAGGCAACCATATTCAAACTGCATGGAATAATCCTTTGTTAGTTGATAAGTCTGTCATGTAAATCATTAGTGTGAAAAGGAACAAAAGTTGTTGGCTTCATATACTGCCCGGTCAAACTGCTGTCAAGCGTTTATGTGGATTTTTCTGGTTTCACAAATATATAAGCTAAAAAAAATTTTCCAATAAGCCTATATTGCTTTTTTCAGGATTCTTGATAAGCAAAGGGGTCAAAAGAGTAGCAGTTAATTCATATTAATTTATTTTGTCAGTGCAAAAGTCTACTTTAAATCAAGTGAAAACTAACAAGTTAATTTTGGTCATGTATTCATTCATTCATTTAGTCACTTTCTTTTCGGCTTAGTCACTTTATTAATCAGGGGTCGCCACAGCGGAATGAACTGCTAACTTATGTTTTAAGTTTATGGTATGTTATGTTTTATGCAGCGGATGCCCTTCAAGCTGCAACCCATCACTGGGAAAACATCCAAACACACTTGCATTCACACAACATACAGTACACTAAAGACAATTTAGCTTACCCAACTCACCTATAACACATGTCTTTGGACTGTGGGGGAATATGGAGCACCCAGAGGAAACCCATGCGAACACGGGAAGAACCTGCAAACTCCACACAGAAATGCCAACTGACCCAAGCTGAGGCTTGATCCAGCAACCTTCTTGCTGTGAGGCAGCAGCGCTACCCACTCCGCCACCATGCCGCCTAATTTCGATGATTATTGAAATATTTAATTGTCTCATTTCACCCATTTTTTTTAAGCAGTTTACCTTTGCCATCAAGTAATGCTCACACAAAGTGATTGCAATATATTCCATACAGACATCACAATGTTATGATTAACTAGGACTCCAGTTACAACATTTCATGATTCCAGTTAGGGCTGCAGGATATTGGAAAAAAATCTATATTGCAAAACACTGTATCTATACAATTTCAACAAATGATTAAATAACACAATTTGGAAAGAATTTATATAGTTACACTTTATTTCAAGGCTCAATTCTCGCTATTAGCAAACCATTAAATCTGACTTTTTCCTTCAATAAACTTCAAATATTCTCCTTATTAATAGATATTAAGGCAGATTAAGAATTGGGTTGAGGATAAGGAATAAGATCATGCAGAATATGTAGATTATAAGTACTAATAAGCAGCCAATATCCCAATAACATGCAAGCTAACAATCAACGAGTTAATAGTGAGAATTGGTCCCTAAAGTGTTATCAAATGTGTTCGTTTTGATTGATTGGGATGATTCTGTAGGGCAGGAATTATGCATAAAATGTAATAAACAAACTACAAGCATAGATGAACGCAATGAAGCAAAGATAAAAGTGAAATAAACAGTAAATGCTTTACATTTTTGTGTATTTAAAAGTAAAAAAATACACTGCAAAGTCAACTCAAATATCATGCATATCTTGTGATGTGACTGTTGCGGATGCACACATTGAGATATCGATGCTGAAACGATATATTGTGCAGCCCTAATTCCAGTGCCTTTTTCATTTTCTCCATCACAATCACCTTTGCAGCGTTCAATCAAGGACTAAAATGCCCAAAACACCCAAATCTAACACATATATCCATCCTGTGTGCTAAAATACATCCCGACATACCAGTGAAGAGCTAAATATGCCTTCTATTTTACAGCGCTGACTCGTGGTCTTGCCCTCGCCACTCTTCTTTCATATTCCTCCTTCCCTCCCCTGTATTTCTCATGCCATCCTCAATATCTACATCTCCCTGGCTCTCCTTCTCTTTCTGCTCCCTGGCGATCGATGCTGCTCTTCAACCTGGCTTCACTTCAAAGCTTCCTCTCCCCGCTCCGCGCTGAAGGTCGGCAGATCCACAGGTAACCTTTTTTTTCCCCCCCTGCATGTTTCACTCTCCCCCCACTCGCACCCCCAGCTGCCCTGGAAGCCCCGGAGCATCAAAGACCAGCGGGCCCATATTGGGTCAGCGCCAGGCCCCCTGCCAAGCCTCCCTCAGGCTCTCTCTCCCATCCAGCCTCCTGTCAGATCCACACTCACCAGCTCCAACACCCCCAAATCTCACCCTCCCACCGACAACAACCCTCACATGTGAACGCCAGTATAATTCAACAAAAGGCTGCTGTTGCACAGTCACGCACTGTACCTGACAACATGTACACCCTAAACAGGCCTATGAAGGTTAATTTGGCTCGGCTGCAGCGAACTGAGAATAAATATATTGCTGAAAATGTCTTTAAGCAAATAAAACAGGTATAGAAGGTGTTTACAAAAATAATAAAAACTGTGTGAAAGTTTAAAATAAGAACGTAAAACTGCCTTATAAGATCACTTGGGTCTCTCATTGACGTATTAATTCAGGTTTTAAAGACACTTTGTGAAATGTATTTTGTAAACTTTGTAAATTCACATGGTACGCTTTAAAGTCAAGCTGTGAGATGCCTGGACAATGTTGCAGTTCTGAGACATAAAGTAAAAATGTGTACTAAAATCCATACTATAAAATAAAAAGTAAAAAGAATGTTAAACTAAAACTGTGAGTGATCATAAAAATATAAATGTAATATATTTATGTAAATGTTCAGCTTGTAATACACATTGATGAACCTGTCAATGTGTATATTCTACGTTTAAAATGGTTAATTTTGCTGCAGTGAACAAAGAAAGAAAACCAACCCAGGATTATTCTGAAAATGTACCCCTATATACATTTTTGGAATACGCCAAATATGTCCCAGGCAGTAGTTTTATTCGACATAGGCTCATTCTGAAAACGTAGTCCTATATACGTTTCTGGAGACCGCAAATTATGTACCTAGAGATACATATGGCTGCATTTAATTTTTTTAATGAACGCTTCGGGGTGATATGAATGCATTCTTTTTCGAGCTTACCAGCTGAATGCTTACCTCCGTATGGACAGCTTTCCTGCTGTAAGCAGTTTGTCCAGTTAGCTCGCCATATACATCGGCAGACTTGAGAAGCAGAGAGGAGTTGACCATGATGAAGGGGTGCGAGTCCGGTGAAGAACGGTTCCAGAATCCAAAAAAATAAAATAAACAAGTAAATAACAGGGTGAGAATGTGTTAAAATCTGAAAACGTGGTAAAAATCAGACATGGGCTTTTCTTTTTCTGGATTGCCTTTGAAAATTGTTGGTTGGGTTTAGGGAAGTGGGTGGGCAGGTCAATCAATAAAATTGGTTGGGTTTAGGGATAGAGGAGGGTTGATCAGTCGATCAGTCAGTCAGTCAGTCATTAAGTCAGTCAACAGCAGCCTCTGGTGGATTTATGCGAGAACAGCAGGCGCGACTGGCACTCGCAAGAGAAATTTGAGATTTAAAAAGCGTACACAGCAGCCTCTCATGGATCCGCGAAAACAAAAAATGCAAAAAAGTAGCTCCTGAGACGTATTTGGCGCTTACCAGTAATGTATATAGAGTTACAATTTCAGAATGAGCCTGGGTTGTTGTTTTTTTGCAGATTTTGTTTTCGCAAATCCACCCGTGGCCGTTGTGTACACTTTTTCAGGCCTCAAATTTCTCTCACGAGTGCCATTCACACCTGCTGTTCTCGCATAAATTCACAAGAGGCAGCTTTCAACTAAACCTCTCTCCTCCATCGCTAAACCCAAATGATAGTGTTATCAAAAGCATGGACTGACCCGCCCACCCACTTCCTTAAATCCAACTGACAGTGTTTTCACAAGCAATCCAGAAAAACAAAAACCCTCATCTGATTTTTACCACGTTTTCAGGTTTTACCACATTCTTACCCTGTTAATTAGTTATTTTCATTTTTGGCTTTTGTTTTTGTCTCACCCACTTTCTGAAACCGTTCATCACTGGTCTCGAATCCCGCTGGCACACTCAACTCCTCTCTGCATCTCAAGTCCGCCAACGTACATGCAGAGCCACTGAACAAACTGGTATTAGCGGAAAAACTGTCCATACGGAGGTAAGCGGTCAGCTGGTAACTGTGAAAAGGAACGGCGTCATACCGCATTCATTTTAAAGACGAAAAAACAACGCAATCACGATTCAACCAATTATATTTTCAAGGTCAGGAGAGAGGCATAAAGGTGATCGCACAAGTCTTCACATTGTTTTATATACATTGCTCAGCAAGGTGGACACCTCCAAATTGTGTTGAAAAAGTCTACCACTGAATTAATAAGGTATAATGCACCACAAAAAATTAAATTTCTGTTTTCATCTAATGTTGCCATGAAATCACACGTGAGCTGAGCAGGAGCTTAGTGTTTACCACAGAGAGGACCCACGTGAAAAATAAGCACTTTAGTGAACAGAACCTGCATAGGCTGTGAATAACAGGTAATAAAGTTGTAAATAATATTCCGTTTGATTCACAGAGCGATTGTTTGAGAGCCGTACAGGAAGTATGATTTGCATGTGTGTTTCTTTTTTTCTCTGAATGACGGCAGCCATGACATAAGCACACTCGGCAGATAAAATGAAACCGAAAGTGCGCACATCATTTAAATTATCATATCGCATTTTAGAGTTATGATTATGACAGGAATTTGATCATTTTTTTATAGCAAACTTTTTCAAAGCGTGTTGTGCATGAAAATAAATGTTTAACAGTGTCAGTATAACTACTCTAGCCTAAATAACGTTAAATATAATGCAAGAGGGAATCTGATAATGACAAATGTTTCATTTTACCAATTTAAAAAAAAATAATAATCTAATAATGTCTAATAATGTTGTAAATCACAAATGACAAGCGTATGTCTCAAACAAAATAAATCATCTTAAGAATTATGAATAGTATTCTGATGTCATCACTTTACTGTGCATTAACAATCAGGACAGGTTAAAGTTAAAGTCTATTCAAGTCCATTGTCTTTACAAAATGTAGCATTTTAATCAACAGTAGACCTACACATAGGCCTAATATTATTTGAGAAAAAAACAATAAAAGTAGCAGACTCATATTAACTTTTAATTTACATCAATAGAATCAGGAGAAAATCTTGATTTTTAGCCAAACATTTTTTAAACAACCTAATAGTTTTATGTTCAATCCACTTACATTTGTAAAAAAAAAAAAAAAAAAACTAATAAGTTAACCTAATAACTTTATGTTGTCTCAACGATTGAGTGGAATCATTCTTTCTTTCTTTCGAGGGTGTCGTAAGGAGAACTTTCAAACTTGCACTGCATAAATAATCATTTAAAACAAATTGCCCCTGGATGTGTCCCACAACACAACACACAACACTAGCTGAGCCCTGTATCAAACCCCACACAAGACAGGGGTTTAACATGAATCCAGCTGTTCTGAGAACTCTACACAGATTAGCAACTATACTCTGTGGACCATGGGACTAAATAGACTTGATGCTAAATGTCACTACACAGCCTTATGGGAGCAGAGTTGTAACTGTGCCAAAACTCTGATAGCGTACATGTCTTGAGAAACCAGTTTTTTGTACTTTGGTCAATAAGTTACTAAAAAGCTGGAAAACCACGCAAACAAGGCCCCAAATGAAGCACACTGTGTGTATCTTTGTGTACTCAGCGTCTGTGCCGGTTGGCGGTGTGGAGTGATGGCATCAGATGTCGGTGTTGGTGACATATGTAAAATCAGAGAGAACAACAGTCGTCTGACAGGCTGCTGATTCAAACAGCACTGTGACTGACACTAGCTATTGATGCTGCGCTGTTGCTCTGCTGGCTGACATTACACTGAAGCGTCTTATGACAGCGAGAGGTGAGAAACAGAAGAGACGCAGCACACGCAGATCAACTGCTCCGAGATATATATATGGCTTATGTCAGTTTATTCAACTCATTTAGGCCCAAATGGACATCTGTTTTTCAAAACCAAGAAATTAAGTTTAAAGTAGGAAATACAAAAAAAAAGACATTTAATATAATCAAATTAATATGAAAAGAACGTCATTATTAATATAAAAAAAACTGGCTGAAAAACAGAAAAAATGGCATCTTGTAATCAACATTTAGTCAATACATCCAACACATCCAATGTGTACAAACTTCTTTTGAACGCGATAATTTGTTTGACAGTACTAATAAAGATACAGGTATACTACTATATACAGGCCTAGCTATGTGTATTATATGCTAATGTGTTATATACAAATCAGATACAAACCCAATCACTTATACAAAATCAAGCAGAATGTAAATAACGTACCCCGCCATGTAATTCCTGCAATAAAATCCATCTTGTTTTGCAATAATCAATGTCTTTACTGGCATTTCAGCAGAATAAACAACCGTAACGGTAACATCGAGATGCGCAGCAACCGTGAATGTTTGTTGATTGTAATTTCGTCGACAGAACAAAAAAGAAATGTGACCCTTGCGACAAAACTAGACGGTTATTATTGTGGAGCACTTCCACCTTACAAAAATAAATAAATAACAATGTAGACTATGCGTCCACGCTTTTGTATGCTTTCATCAGTTCTTTCATGATGCCTGGAAGATATCCACATGGGGAAAAATCTATAGTATTTTTTAATAAACATATTTTTGAACAACATAGTAAAGTGTAAAAGTGTACGACCCCTCCTTAATGAATGCTACAGAATACTGTAGCATAGTAAACTGATAATAAATACTGTAACATTAGTGTAAACTGTGGTGCATCGTGATGGTGTATAATTATAGCATAGAGAACTGAAGCCTGTAGAATAATTAGTTTATTACTACAGTTTTGTCCACAGCAACAACATAATTACTACAACAGTTTAATTCAAGAAATTATCTATAGCATGCTTCCAAACACTTTAGTATTTATTTATTCATGTAACGTAATCTTCAGTCTACCGCCTCGATGACAGGCAAAGATATCATAAGCATCATGCTCAACATGTGTGGTTATTTTCAATAGATATCTTCTTTAAAATAAGGTATAAATTGCAAGGGACTTCCTCTCTATGTCTCTAATTCAGTTTTTTACTTCCTGTCCTCCAATTGAATTTTGTGCATCACCAGAACCACATGATTGAAAACAACCTAAAAGACAAAATGGCTTTATTCTGCAAAAACAACCACCTGATTGTATATGACCATGCTTATTATGTGGCTACTTGCCACAAAAGTGAACAGTTGGATACAAAACAATGATCTGAGCTTTAGTAATTTACTAACTCTTTACTAAAAAGCAAAGCTTGCAAAAAGAGAAACAGCTGAGTGCAGCTTATACTAACCTATTTATTATTCAGTCACAAGACAATACCAAGCAGTCAGTGATCAGTAGCAGGAAAGAACAGTGCATAAAATATATACAGTTGAAGTGAGAATTATTAGCCCCCTGAATTATTAACCCCCCTGTTAATTTTTTTCCATAATTTATGTTTAACGAAAAGAATATTTTTTTCAACACATTTCTAAACATAATAGTTTTAATAACACATTTCTAATAACTGATTTATTTTATCTTTGCCATGATGACAGTAAATAGTATTTTACTAGATATTTTTCAAGACATTTCTATACAGCTGAAAGTGACATTTAAAGGCATTTAAAATGTGGTGATTCAAAGTACCCAGATAAGCCAGTTTTATTAGGTTGAGTGGTTGAAACAGCATACCTTGGAATGTCACGACTGAACAATCAGAATGAAGTATTCCAGAGGGACAATAAATAAATATGTATGTATCTATTGAATTGTATTTTGCATAATTTATTTTTATTGCATTTTATTTTAGTGTCTTTGCCTTTGATATTTGATCATTACATTTTAAATTGCAATTTTTGGAAGTTTAAAACAAGATTGGACTCAAGCCTGCATTTTTCATACAGGCCTCCAGAGTTTCATGTAATTTTGAGTGTTTCATTTTTAATTTGTTGACTTTAACTGTAGTTTGGCACTTTCCCTTTCATTCAGGGATATTTCATGCATGCCCCCTATCACAAACTGAGGTATTGGATGCGAGTATGAACTGCTGGAAAAGTGTTGTTTATACAGAATTTTATACTGCACACCGTATGGAAAAAAACTCAAGCATTTTGCGATGCAGGTGTTTGTAGTCCTTCACTGACTCAGTAGGTGCAGTAAATAGTGTTAAACAGTCGTTTATAGACTATCCTGTCGCAAAATGCGGTGAAAATCCAACACGACAGTAATAGTTTAATTGTAGTGTTTACATGTCTGTACTACACTTTAATAATGCGACTAAAATCGGTAAACTCCACGTGTCTTAATTAAATTTCTGTTTAGTTTGATTATGACTTTAGTTGGATTAAATTAATCAAAAATCGTTGTTTACATGGTAGACTCTTAATCAGAGTATAGTCTTAATCATATTAAAATCTGATTATTGGTGTCCATGTAAACGTATTCATTGCACAAAAACGTTTTTCAGATTACTAAAATGTTCCTTATAAGGAACTCTTCACTAAAAGGTTCTATGGGGAACCAAAATTGAACGCTTTGTAGCATTACTGAAAAACACAATTTTGGAACCATAGTATTTGTAGTGCACTGATGATATTTTGATATAATGCACTTCTGTACAAATGTATGCAGTTAGTAGCCTAATTACTATTTTAGTAAATGACTATTTTGATTTAACACATTGAACAGAAATGTAATTTATCAATCAACACTTCAACATCTTGGTTTCCACTAAAAGTTTAAGCAGCACAATTCTTGACATTGATAACAATATGAAAACTTGATCATGAGCATTAGAATAATTTCTGAAGGATCATGTGACACTGACATAATAATCCTGAGAATGTAACATTTACTATATATATTAAAGTAAAATACGGCTTTACAATATAGCCATTTCACTTTTTTTTATTTCCGATCAAAAAAATACAACCATAGTGGGAAAAAGAGACTTCTTTCAAAAACTTTTGAACAGTAAGAATAAAAAATGCATGAGCTGGTAGCAGAGTGTAAAGTCTTCTAGTTCAGAGTGTGTGTGTGTGTGTGTGTGTGTATGCGTGTGTGTGACAGCTTGAGGAAGATGAGAGAACATGGATGAGTCTCAGATGGACAACATGTTCATCATTACTGAGAGTACGCGTCTCGCAGTACATCCGCTCATTATAAACTCACTCAGATTTACTTCATACATCTCCTGATTAAGTTCTCAATTCAGTCCTGAGCTGCTCCGACTTCATTTTCTTCCTCTTTCTGTCCCTGTTCTTTAGGACTGTGACAGTTGAGTGGAGTAAATAACATATTAGTGGTGTTTTGGGCCCAACTGTGTGTGTGTGCGCACGTGTGTGTGTGTGTGGTAAGGAGTGATGAATTACTCGGATAATAAGGACTCCCAGGAGCAGGCCACTTAACCACATGGCATTTTGGATCAGGCACATTGAAAATACGATACAACTTACACACACAATCCAATGACATTGAGAGTTGAGCGTCAGCGATAACAGACATTGGCTAGCACTGAATGTGCTGAGAGAAAACATGATATGAACATCAAACGCTCTCTCCTTTGACCTTGAGATGAATATTTAAAGACACAGTGTCCAAACACACACGCAGGATCAAAAAAATGAACCACCTTCTGTGAAGAAACTCATCTAAAATATAAGTGTGTGTGCATGTGAGTGTGTGCATGTGAGTGTGTGTGTGTGTGTGTGTGTGTGTGTGTGTGTGTGAGTGTGTGAGTGTGTGTGTGTGTGTGTGTGTGTGTGTGTGTGTGTGTGTGTGTCGCTTCTCCATCAGAAATAGTGATATCCTGCATAAGATTGTGTGTACTTGTGTGTGCCAAAGGGCAGCTACATGTGCCTTTGTTGTTTCACTGCCATCGTTGTTGAGGAAACTACTTTGAAACCGTAGCTTGTCAAACTATTCATAATTTAAAGCAGTTTGACAGGAGTTCGGCTTTTTATGCACTGCACTACAAGAAGGTAGTAATAAACAGCAGAATTTTAGAATGAGCCCAATTCTCGAAACTAAATTTTGTTACGTGTTGTAGCAGTGTGATTACAAAGCTGTTCTTTTTTCTTATATTTGCTGAAAAACCTTAACTGAATAGAGAAAAAAAGGATGAAACTACTTTCTGACTGAACCAGTGGGATTGGTAGTAAATCAGTGGAAAGCATGATGTGAGTCGCGATTGGTGTGAATCGAAATTTAACATATTTCTTTGGGTTTGAAAATCCTATAGGATTCCAGATTTTGTCCTGTCCAATTTGGCAAGTCAAGGAAAGTTTATTTACATTGCACATTTCATATCATACACAATGGTATTTCAAAGTGCTTTACATAAACAAGTAGATAAGAAAGAAGAAAATAAAAATGATTAAAAGAATAAAAAAAATTTAAAAAGGTGTTAAAACAGGCTATAAAAGTATGAAAAAGCAAAGAAAGACATAATAATGCATTCTGTGGGAAGTAGCGCAGTGCTCACTTAGTAAAGGCACAGCTAAACAGGTGTGTTTTAAGTCTTGATTTGAATGTACCTAATGTTGGAGCACAACTGATTATTTCGGGAAGCTGGAAGGGGGCATAGTAGCTGAAGGCAGATTCACCCTAGTTTGACTGTATACACACACACACACACACACACACACACACACACACACGGACGGACAGACAGACAGACAGACAGACAGACAGACAGACAGACAGACAGACAGACAGACAGATAGACAGATAGATAGATAGATAGATAGATAGATAGATAGATAGATAGATAGATAGATAGATAGATAGATAGATAGATAGATAGATAGATAGATAGATAGATAGATAGATAGATAGATAGATAGATAGATAGATAGATAGATAGATAGATAGATTGATAGATAGATAGATAGATAGATACATAGATAGATAGATAGATAGATAGATAGATAGATAGATAGATAGATAGATAGATAGATAGATAGATAGATAGATAGATAGATAGATAAACCTTATTAAACTGTTCAAACTATTTAAATGCAATTACTGTATAAGTGAAATCTTCCACAATAATATTATATTATAATAACATAAACACAAAAATATTCTAATATATATATATATATATATATATATATATATATATATATATATATATATATATATATATATATATATATATATATAAGTTTAAATTAGAACCCATACAAATGTTTATTATGACTCTCCTGTGATAATGTGCATTTAAATAAAATAAAATTAAAAATTAAAAAAATTAATTAAACAATAATTAAATTAAATTGTGTATTTTTCTAACAAAATAGTTTAATTTAATTTTAAGTTTAATTTTACCAAAATACAATACAAATACACAGTGAACACCAACCCTTACTCCATTTTCTGTATGAGAGAAAAAAGCTTTTTTTGAGGGTTATTTAAAGCATGAAATGGACTTATAATACTCTCTATCTGCCACCTTTGAAGTCACGGTTCAGCCATTAGCCAATCAGCACTGACATGACACTCCAAATTCATTAGTCACATGACATTTACTGCTCAGCTTATTGGCTTACAAAAAAATCTGGCAAGGGGACTGGGGTGAAATTAAATATTTTTGTTAGTTTGTGCTCCAGCCAAGTAACTGACACTGTGATGACTGCAAACAGTAGCCACAAAAAAAGATAAACATCTTTCCCTATATAGCACAGCTTTTAGTGTTGTGTCATTTCATGTCATTTCACGCTGTTCCTTTGTAATAAAAAAAATATATATAAAAAAAAATATATATATATATATATATATATATATATATATATATATATATATATATATATATATATATATATAACTGCTCTGAAATACAGATTCCCTTTATTTACTAATGATATGCTTAACAGTGTTATTAAATTATTAGCATTAATAAAAAAAATGTACAAATAAAACTAGTGCTGGGCAAAAATTAATCGCGCTTCCAAAATAAAAGTATGTTTTGACAATATACTGTATGTGTGTGTCCAGTGTTTACTTACTATGTATATAAATACACACATGCATGCATAAATTTTAGAAAATGTTTATTTTAATGTTTATTTTTAGACATAAAATATACACTTCCCAGCCACTTTATGAGGCACACCTTACTAGTACTGGGTTGAACCCCCTTTTGCCTTCAGCACTGCCTTAATCCTTCATGGCATAGATTAAAAAAGGTACTGGAAATATTCCTGAGGTTTTGGTTCATATTGACATGATAGCATCATGCAGTTGCTGCAGATTTTTCGGCTGCACATCCATGATGCGAATCTCCCGTTTCCACCACATCCCAAAGGTGCTCTATTGGATTGAGTTCTGGTGACTGTGGAGGCCATTTGAGTACAGTGAACTCATTGTCATGTTCAAGAAACCAGTCTGGGATGATTTGCGCTTTATGACATGGTACGTTCTCCTGTTGGAAGTAGCCAACAGAAGATGGTACACTGTGGTCATGAAGGGATGGACATGGTCAGCAACAATACTCAGGTAGGCTGTGGCTTTGACATGATGCTTAAATTGTACTAATGGGCCCAAAGAGTGCCAAGAAAATATCCCCCTTCACAATTACACCACCACCAGCCTAAATCGATGATACAAAGCAGGATGTGTCCGTCCCTTCATGTTGTTAACAACAAATTCTGACACTACCATCTGAATGTCGCAGCAGAAACAGAGACTCATCAGACCAGGCAACGTTTTTCAAATCTTCTATTGTCAAATTTTTGTAAGTCTGTGTGAATTGTAGCCTCGGTCTGGTGTGGTGTTCTGCTGCTGTAGCCCATCTGGCTCAAGGTTCAACGAGCCGTGCATTCAGATACGCTCTTCTCCATACCTCGGTTGTAACGAGTGCTTTTGAGTTACTGTTGCCTTTCTATCAGCTTGAACCAGTCTGGCCATTCTCCTCTGACCTCTAGCTACAACAAGGCATTTGTGCCCACAGAACTGCCGCTCACTGGTTATTTTCTCTTTTTCAGACCATTCCCTGTAAACACTAGAGATGGCTATGCGTAAAAATCCCTGTAGATCAGCAGTTTCTGAAATACTCAGACCAGCCTGTCTGACACCAACAACCATGCCACGTTCAAACAAACCTTTCTTCTTCATTCTGATGCTCGGTTTAAACTGCAGCAGATCGTCTTGACCATGTCTACATGCCTAAATGCATTGAGTTTACTGCCATGTGATTGGCTGAATCGAAATTTGCGTTAACGAGCAGTTACACAGGTGTACCTAATAAAGTGGCCGGTGAGTGTACAGTACATGTTAATGACACAAATTATATATAAAATTTAAATCTATTTAGCTAAATTATTTTGTATATTTTGTTTCTATGCATATGTGTGTATCACATTTGCATAATAAAAAATATAATATTCACACATATATTATTACATATAAATAATTGTGATTAATATTTGTGACTAATCTTTTAGGTTAGTAAGAATTTTTTAACTAAAGAAATGATTAACTAAATTTAACTAAATTCTTTACAGTGTTACAAAAAAATCCTGTATTTGTCAATAAAAAACATAAAGATAAAAAAAAAGTTTTTTTAAATTGTGAAAACTTTTCAAAATGTATTGTGCAAAGTCCTTAAAATCACATCACTTTGGGAGGTCCTTCCCAGCCAGGCAACTGACATCGAGATGAATGCAAACAGTAGCAAGGATAGATGTGTGTAAGTGTCCTAAAATCCTCCACTGCTGCAACTCTAGAAGTGTCTACTAGCTTCAAACAAACAACTGTCTTACTGTGTGAAGTTCAGAAGAAACTGAAGAGAACTGAGCTCAACCAGCACAGAGGTTTCTCCCTCTTCAAGTGTCTGCAGCGTGCATGAGGCCAAAAGGGAGGCAAACTCACTGACAAAAGCCCTTCGCTCTGTTTCTAGGCTGATGAAAGCTGCTGAACTGACCAGCACTCCCCGCTGTACACATTCACAGCGGCACACACACTCAGTGTGCGGGAGTTGAGCTCGCCGAACAGAAAAAAGGACACCGCGCAGAAAGACAAGCCTATTGATTTAAACAGGAGAAGCTCCTTCACAGCAGATTCTAGCTGACCTGAAGACTGAATCACAGCAACAGACCACACCACTGCTGAAAAAGGAGATGTTGTTACAGAAATACAACAATATAAATACTATGTGCGTCATTTCAGGCATGAGAAGTCACACTAAATTGTGTAAATAGCCACACATTCACAATATCACAGACTTTACTGCTGTATTTCTTTGAACACTGATGCTTCATAATAATAAAAACAAGAACAAAATTGGGTAGAAATATTAGCAATTTAACTTTTAGATTAGTTACTTAGTTAATTTATTACTTTAAGAAAACGTGTATATATACACACACACCACCAGTAAAATTTTGGGGTCAGTAGGATTTTTAAATGTTTTAAAATAAGCTTATCCTGCTCACCAAGGCTGCATTTATTTAATCAAAAATACAGTACAAATTGTAAAATTGTGAAATGTTACTGCCCAATAAAATAACTGTTCGAAAGTAGTTTAAAATCATAGATATATACACTAGATATCGCATAGGGACCCTGAGCATGCGTCAATAGCGCCGCCACATTAGTACAGTGCTCCCAGGACAAATGTCATTCAACCGCACTAGTCAAGACAGTGTTATTACGTGAAGATGCAGGTCTTTAGCGCTGTCTACGGGTGTAGTAACGAGCAAACAAAGAAAACAAAGCACAAAGGCAGAACATTTCATAGGTAATATTAAGCTTTTTTCTGTTTTTGTATGTTCTGAACTTTTGTGCTAATCAGGTAACGTTATTGATGATAAAAGTCACTGCATTCAGCATACGACAAAGCAGCTCCAACTCGCACTAAACACTCTGCTTATGCTAGTTTTGTTGAATAAAATCAGCAAACAATGCAAAAGAAATATGACGAGATGCTGCACGGCCAGAAACTTGTATTATTGTCGGCTAACATTAGTGAATGAGTCGTTCGGGGGATTCATTCACAAACAAATCGCTCCCTCCGTCAGTATGAGAAATGAAAGCAGGAGAGGAGGTGTATTTCAGGATATGATTAGATTCAATTTAACACGGAGGGTGAATAGTACATTTCTGTACACACAAACACAAGCTTTTTGTCAGGAATGCCCGTGCGGTCACTGATCCATCAATTTAAAAAAGTAATGTAAAATTATAATTTTTGTAATTAGAAAAAAAAAGTCACATGCTAACATCCAGGAAAACTCCCGATCATAGATATATGTGTATATCTCTGGCTTTGGATGGCTACAGTCCTCCACTGTACCTTGGTCCCGCATTCATTTCAAAGGAGCGCTACCCTGTAGCAAGATGGCGGCGCTATTGATGCATTCCGTCCAATAAGCCAACAATAGGCCAGGCGACATCTAATGTATATATCTATGGTTTAAAATAATTAACTATAACTATTTATTCCAGTGATTTTTACAGATGAATTTTCAGCTTCATTACTGCAGTCTTCAGAGTCACATGATCTTTCAGTTGTCATTCATTTATTCATTCATTTTCTTTTTGGCTTAGTCCCTTTATTAATCTGGGGTTTCCACAGCGGAATGAACCACCAACTTATCCAGCATATGTTTTACACAGGCGGATGCCCTTCCAGCTGCAACCAATCACTGGGAAACACCCATACACATACACTACGACCAATTTAGCCTTCCCAAAATCACCTACACTGCATGTCTTTGGACTTGTGGGGGAAACGAGAGCACCCAGAGGAAACCCACCCCAACACAGGAAGAACATGCAAACTCCACACAGAACTCAACTCACAGGCTCAAACCAGCAACCTTCTTGCTTTGAGGTGAACATGCTATCCACTGGTCCACCGAAGGAAACCCACACCAACACGAGGAGAACATGCAAACTCCACACAGAAATGCCAACTGACCCAACCGAGGCTAAAATAAGCCACCTTTTTGCTGCAAGGCGATTGTGCTACCCACTGCACCACCACATCGCCCTTCAGAAATTACTCTAATATTAATTATTATTATTATTATTATTATTATTATTATTATTATTATTATTATTATTATTATTATTATTATTATTATTATTATTATTATTATTGGAGTAAGGTGATGCAGTGGCGCAGTGGGTAGCACGTTCGCCTCACAGCAAGAAGGTCACTAGGTCGCTGATTCAATCCTCGGCTCAGTTGGCGTTTCTGTGTGGAGTTTGCATGTTCTCCCTGCCTTCGCGTGGGTGCTCCGGTTTCCCCCACAGTCCAAAGACATGCGGTACAGGTGAACTGGGTAGGCTAAATTGTCCGTAGTGTATGAGTGTGTGTTTGTGTGTGTGTATGTGTGGACATCTCCTAGAGATGGGTTGCGGCTGGAAGGGCATCCGTTGCGTAAAAACTTGCTGGATAAGTTGGCAGTTCATTCCGCTGTGGTGACCCCAGATTAATAAAGGGACTAAGCCGACAAGAAAATAAATGAATGAATGACTGGAGTAATATTTTCATTTTTTAAACTACATACAATACGAAAGTAGTTAATTACTATTTTAATAAATATTTAACAATTTAACATTTTCTTTACATTTTATAAATGCTGCTTTGATAAACAGAATAATTTTCTTTAAAAATATATATATTAAAAAAACTGCCCCCAATCTTTTGAGCGGTAGTGTACATAAATACAAAACTATATTGTTATTTGTTTTTTTTTTGGTTCACATTAAAATCCAAAAATATTGAAAAAGTATTTTTACATTTCTACTTTAGAAAATATTCTAATGTAAAAATGGTTATCCATTTTGAGTTTTGCTAATAACAATACATTAAACATTCTTTTTAAAATTAAATAAATCACATTACTAGTGTTTCTTTATTAAAAAAATATAAAATTTATATGTATTCAAAGGAGCAATACATGATGTATGAGCATGCAAAATGCAATGTCCATAAGCAATTGTTCAAAAAATGAATTTTAAAAACAACATAAATAATTTAAATAAAATAAAAACTCTTTAAAGCCTCATTCACACTACGTGCGACTTGCAGCAGCAAAGCAACAAGCGACCATTCATTTCAACAGAGAGCGAGCCAGGTGGACGAGTCAAGAGACATAACAAAGTTGAGAATTCTTCAACTTTATGCAAATGAAGAGCAACGTTCTTGAGCGACAGCCAATAGGAGCACCAGAAGAGCTTACATAGTCCTCTCTCTTTTGCTCAGAGGCCGGTTGTATTCTCTATGTTGTAGACCACAGACTTGTTTGTGGTTGTCCCAGAGCGACAGAGAGCTACAAAGCAAGGCATTGTTGTTACGTTACGTTACGTTACGTTACGTTACGTTACGTTACGTTGCGTTGCGTTGCGTTACATTACGCTACGTTATGTTACATTATAATATATTATATTATATTATATTTTATTATATTACATTATAATATATTACATTACATTATATTATATTATATTATATTATATTATATTACATTACATTATAATATATTACATTATATTATATTACATTACATTATATTATATTATATTATATTATATTATATTATATTATATTATATTATATTACATTACATTATAATATATTACATTATATTATATTACATTATATTATATTACATTATATTATATTATATTATATTATATTATATTATATTATATTACATTACATTATAATATATTACATTATATTATATTATATTACATTACATTACATTAAATTATATTATATTATTTTATATTATATTATATTATATTATATTATATTATATTATATTACATTACATTACATTATATTATATTACATTATATTATATTACATTATATTACATTACATTATATTATATTATATTACATTATATTATATTATATTACATTACATTATATTACATTATATTATATTACATTACATTACATTACATTATATTATATTATATTACATTATATTATATTATATTATATTATATTATATTATATTATATTATATTATATTATATTATGTTATATTTAGTAGTTTTTGCAAGTTAACACTTTATATACAAAAAAAACATACATATGTGTGAGTGTGTGTGCGTGTTTGTGTCTGATCAATACCAGTATCGACTTATATGATACACAGTATATTCAGCCTAGGGGTTGAGTCCTACACAAGTCAGCTGCTTTAAACTCAGCACTGTCTGCAATTGACTCTGTTGCTATAGAAAACTAAATATTAGCTCAGAATTCTGAACCCAAGTCATGTTAAACTTAAAACTTGTAAACTTTGCTAGCCCTCGAAAAAAGTAGCCAGGATATATTTGGCATCACAGTGTGCTGACCAATAAGCGTTAAGGACCAGTCGCATCTGTTTTACAACCTAAACAGATCTGCACACACACATATGACTCATATTGCTCATCATGAAATGTCTTAATTAGTATTTCTGTCACTATCTCTGTTTTTGTTTCCACATTTCTCTCTATCTTTCGTGGGCCTCTTCCGTCAGTCTCTGTTTGTTGTCCCAGTAGCAGTGCTCAGTGTTAGCATTAGCTGGTCGGTTGTGTGTGGGCTTTGGGGAGAGCGATGCAGAGGCATATTCATCTGGGTAATAGCGCTGGTGTGGTGTAGGGCCTGCGCTGCCTGGTGAGGGATGGTGCTGCTCGCTGCCTGCCTGACAACCATGAATCACATGCGGCTACTCTAGAGCCCAGCGCTGCCATAAAACAAAAGATGGAGATGAAAAATGCAGCAATTAAGTGATTTGATTTCTGCTCGGCCCCTCCTGTCCCTTACCGCCACACATACACACGCACACACCAAATCTCTCAGCCTCTTTTTATAACACATCATGCACTGAAACAAACACACTCACATGGCTGAGAGCAGTCTCTGCTAAACTCACAAAATCTAAACTATTTGAACAGTTTTTTTTTTTTTTTTAACTGAGCTATTAATACTGGAACTACTGGAATTCTAGAAGTAAAGTATCTGTAAATTTGCAGTTTTCTGCACTTTGTGGTTTATTTATGCTTTTGAATTGCATTATGGGGCCTTGATATTTCTTTCAATAATGTTTTACCTTATAAAAAATTTAAAAAAGTGACTCTTATCAACTTTTTAATAGTTTAAAGTGATGTATTGTATGAGTTGGTGTAGTATATTACGGTACAAAATCATTTTAATAAATTGCCAGTAGATTTTCTAATATTTCACAGACATATTTCTCAGTACATAATTTTTTTCTTACATATTATATTATTTCAAACTATACTTAAGTGTCAATAAAAGCCACTTTGTTAAACTGTACAGTTGAATTTTTAACATCAAAAGTCGACAGAGCAGAGATCAACACCCATAATGCAATTCACATCCGTAAATAAACGGAAAACACTTGTGAATCACAATATACGGGAACTGTTAATACACAGATATTGTTTACAGGGACTAGAATGGCCACAGATGTCACATTAACTGTTCAAGACTGTACCGAATAGATGTTATTTTTAGACATTTTTATATTAAAAGCTTTTATTGAGATTTCAGAGTTCGGCTGTGAATGTTTATAGTCATAATTAATGATGTAATTACCCTAAAAATACCATAACTTTTATAATACACCCTTAAATTATGCACCAGTTACCTAATCGCCACCAAAAGTTATGCCAGTACCTCACAAGTTTTTTTACGAAAATTCAGGTTTTTTTTTTAAGTTTGAAAGACAGAAATCAAGTTGTTTTTGCTATCAGAAAGTTATGCTTTTGTTGGTAAAAAGTTGCTAGGAAACTGATGTACGCATAAAAGCACAGGAAAAAGTAACAGATGCTGCTAGTAATGGTTGTAGTTCTGTAGTAATGGATGGATGTAAATATCCTCACCATTTACTCATCCTCAAGTCTTTCTTTTGTTAAACACAATACAAGATATGTTGGAGAACGTTGGAGCCACTGACATTCATAGGAAAAAAATATACTATAAAAGTCAATGGCTGCTACTTGTATGCAACAGAAGAAAAAAAGAATGAAACTGGTATGGAAAAAGTGATGGGCGAGTAAACGATGACAAGTTTTTGTGTGTATGAACTATGCCTTTAGGTTTGTATGTTTTAGAAAAGCATTGACAGCGCTGCTGACTGCCTCTAGGGGGCGATGAGCTCCAGATAGGGTCTTGAATTGATAGAGCATTTGTACTCACTCAGCCCTGGAAACCTCATCCATCCTGACCTGCTCCACACCTCTGCCATGAGCACATCCACATCTGCAGATAGGAAAGACACAGAGATCCACACAACTCATAAGGACACGCAAGCCTAAGCATGAACACTGACCTAAACAGATACTTACAGTTTGGCATTATTAATATAAATGAGCAAATTTAAGCAAATAAATTCACAGGTGTGTGATCATTTAATATGAAGATAAATGTGTATCTGTGTTAGGTGTATATACATTGTAACATGATAGATAGATAGATAGATAGATAGATAGATAGATAGATAGATAGATAGATAGATAGATAGATAGATAGATGGATAGATGGATAGATGGATGGATGGATGGATGGATGGATGGATGGATGGATGGATGGATGGATGGATGGATGGATGGATGGATGGATGGATGGATGGATGGATGCGGAATAAACCACACACTAATCTATCTTAACTTTTGTAGCGGATGCCCTTCCAGCCACAACCCATCTCTGGGAAACATCTATACACACTCATTCATGCACAAATTCATACACTACAGTCAATTTTTTAGCATACCCAATTTACCTGTACCGCATGTCTTTGGACTTGTGGGGGAAACCAGAGCACCCAGAGAAAACTCATGCGAACACAGGGAGAACATGCAAACTCCAAACAGAAACGCCAGCTGACCCAGCCAAAGCTCGGTCAGCTTACTATTATTATTCTGTACTTAAACATATTTTTGACAGCTATCCTAACCATATTATCTTAAAACAAGCATACACTTAATTAAAATAAAAATAAATCTACATCCAAACAATTAATTTATGATTAAATGATCAGATTTAAAAATTCTGACCGTGATTAATAGCAATATTTTTGTTTTCATTATTTGTACGTGTATTTTTGCAAAGGCTCTATAATTATTCTTTTTAGTAACCACTATTATCATGAAGTAACATTTATTTTCATTATTATTATTATTATTATTATTATTTATAATAGTAGTAGTAGTAGTACAAAAACAATGTTCAGTCATAAAATTACTAGTAATTCTCACAAAGGCACAGCAAGAATTGCACCGAAGAATGTATTGTAATTTTTCAAATAGTAGATGAAAGTAACATTTAAATCAACCATGTTGACTTTGACAAAGAGAAAATAAATATTTTAATGGAGCAATAATAATAATAATAATAATTTACAATGAGGTTGTATTAGTTGATGTTAGTTAATGCATTTATTAACAAGAACAATACACAGTATTTGTTCATGTTAGTTAACGTTAGAGTTGGATGTTAATAATGAATTAGTAAATGTTGTAAACTGTGATTAATAAATGCTGTACAAGTATTGTTCATATACACTCTCAAAAATAAAGGTACGCAAGCTGTCACTAGGGTGGTACCTTTTCATATTTATACCTAAACGCTCCATATTGGTACCTCAAACGTATATATTAGTATCTAAAAATTTTCAGAGGAACACTTTTGTACTTTTTAGGTACTAATATGTATCCTTGAGGTATTAATGTACCTACTGGACCTTTTAGGTACAAATGTGTACCTTTTGAAAAGGTACCACCCCAGTGAAAGCTTGCATACCTTTTTTTCTGAGAGTGTAGTTCATGTTAGTAAATGCAATAACTAAGAAACTTTATTGTATAATAATAGTAATGTTCTGCTAAACATAGTTATTTGATATGAGTTAGTACTGTATCAACAATCATAATTTCTCTTCACTATATCCACATGGGTGTGGATTTGATTGTTAAAGATGCAAAGTTTACCAACAGGCTGTACATTTAAACTCAACATGTGTTTGATCCATGAACAACAGTTGTAGCCCTTGAGCGGTTAAAAAAAGAAAAGCATCATCAAAATGACAGATTAATACATCAGTAATTACAACATGAAATACAAAAGAAAACATTGGCAAGACACACTTTTACAACAACATGTAGCACATGTCAACAGTCCACCCACAATTAAAAGCCTTAGTACATTAGTATGGGCTTTAGGCTATCGCAGTGATTACGAACCAGATATTCCATCTGAGAGCATAAAGACTTTAGTGTTTAGCCATGTGTCATCTAATCCAATGGTCTTCACATTGAGATCTGCCATTGCCTCTGATCAATGGTAATAACTTGATATTGGCTGAATTTTGCAGAGAGGTTGAAAGAGCCCCAGAAACATCAATACAGAGAAAGTGTCGTTTCGTGAGCAAAGATTTTTTCTTTCTTTCCATAAACACACAGGGAAAGTTGAATCCAAACACATACGCATACAAATATGACACACACAAGAGTCTACCAAATAAGAAGATCAAATAAGACAAGTGCACTAGCCGTCTAAGAGCAGATTATGTCTTTAAAAGTTGATGCAGTTGCTGTCAGCCGGAGATTAGCACATCACTGATGTCTTACATTTCACTCAGAAAATAGCAAGCAACGTTTATCAAACTCTTTGTGAATGCGTCTGCGACTTCTCAGCTTAATAGGCCTCTAATAAGACTATTTCTTCAGATCCAGATTGAAAAGTGCCACCTTTCAAAAAGGACAGATTTCATATGCTCTGAAATGCTGTTGAGATGCTAATAAACTCCATTAGAAAGGCTGTAAAGGAACGAACAGCCACAAATCAGTGTGTGTGCAAACACAGCGGGTGTATCTTGGTCACACATTAGAGCATGAAACATTCTGAGCACGTACGCAAAATGTGTTGGAACGCAACAAAGTATGAGCTGCGTTGTAAACGTTGCCACAAGGGGTGCTGTATCTGACGTCCTATTATTTTGATCGTTTAGGTCAATGTCTGCACATGAAGAAACAGCTTAAGGAAAATACAACAGTCAAATCAAAGCCTATTTATAACTAGCTATCTGTTCTAGTATTTATTCATTTATTATTTATGTACAATAATTAAGACATAAAATGAGTAAGTACAATATAATCAACAAAGACAATGGAAATGAAAAAGCTTATTTTTTGACATCCTCTGTCCAATCACTTTAAAATAATAAACACTGTGCATCTCGCTATACTTAGGCTAAAACACTGTTGTATTTATTAATTAGTTAATTAATTAATTTATTTGTCTACTTGTGTTTGTATTTTCAGTTTAGTTGTCTTGTATTTATTTCAATTTTCGGTCCCACTTTATATTAAGTGGCCTTAACTAATATGTACTTACATAGGAATTAATAGTTTGTTACGATGTACTTATTGTGTAAATACATGTATTTATTGTGTACTTATGCTTGATTAAGTAGATGTATGTAATTACATCCATAATTATATTTTGTAATTACATTTGTAAATACACTGTTGACCATCCCTTACACCTTAATCCACCCTTAAACCTACCCATGCCACCAAACCTGTCCATAACCCAACCTCTATCCCAAATCAAAAGCACCACAAGTGTTCTCAAATACATTATAAACACAGTAAGTACATTGTATTTTTTTTTTTAATGTAAGTACATAGTAAGGACACTTAATATAAAGTGGGACCCAATTTTCTTTCCAAAATGAATCCTCATTGCACTTAACAAGTTTACAACAATAATAAAGCTTGTTAACAATTTTTTTAATGATTAATGCAGGAATTATAATCCTTTGTTTCATTATTTGATCTTCATTTACAAGTAGCAGGGTATTTACAGCTACTGTGTATTTCTGTCTTTTCGCATCTTGTCACTTTGTGCCGCTTGGCAGCATAGTCACAAACTGCTGTTACACCTAAAACATCTTAACCCCTTAGTGCCGCGGTGGCGCAACACCTGGCAGTACTTGTCCTTTTTAAGTGTCTTTTGAAGGATTAATATGATTATTTTGGGCAACCCTGTGTGAGTTTCTTCATTTTGCAGTGCTTTGGTGACTATACTGACTTCCATGTATATATGATAAAAACATTATATTGTACTAAAAAAAATTCATTTACTGTAGGTTTGCAACAACTTGTAGATGAGAACATGATGACAGAAAAATATGATATTTAAAAAAAAAAAAAGCTGAAACATGTAACCATTGACTTTGAGGCTTTGAGCTTTCTTCAAAATATCTTCTTTTGTGTTCAACAGAATAAAGAAATTCATAAAGGATTGGTACCACTTGTACAAGTACATTTTCCTTTCCTTTTAAGCCTTAACCTCTCTTTAAGCCTACCTATCTTTGCTACACTTTTTTCATAAATGTAGTGGAGTAAAAAGTGCTTTTTTACTGGAGAAATCATCACCTGCAAATCGTGCTGAAGATTAAATTTGTGATTTAGTTCCAATAACATCTGCTTCTGAGTCAAATTATACATTCAAAGCAAGTCTACAGTTAATGACTCTGAGTGAGTTTCCAGTAAACAATTTACTAGGTTTACAAACTGAGTTGTACAAATACAGTATCTGAATATCTAAGCTATAAAAATAAGTAAAGAAATAAATAAACAGATAAAAAAAAAGCAAAAGATCAAATCACTCTCTTGAAACTACAAACAATTTCATGAATCCAAAATTTTAAGCTCGTGTTTAACATGGGGGCCATTTTATGTTTATTATTTTCTGATTCATACAAGGCTATAAGCTGTATTTATTTTAACTTATTACTCTTGAATTATCATTAATAATCAGTATTGTTATCAGTGTATAACAAATAAATATGATTTCATTGATAAATTTTACATTTGAATACTTAATACATTAAAGATCAAGTACTGGGACTCTGGGACAAAGGAAAATATTCATACTTTTACTGGAGTAATATTTTACTAGTGCTTCTGTACTTTTACCCACACTCTCACACTCTCAGAAATAATCTGTCACTAAGGCGGAACCTTTTCAAAAGGAACATTTTTGTTCCTAACAGGTCCTTAAATGTACATATTAATACCTAAATGGTGCAAATGGGTGCAAAACTGAACCTTAAAGGTACAAAAGTGTCCACCAGTACAGTGCAAGCGTGTACCTTTTGAAAAGTACCAACCCACTGACAGATTTTCTATTTCTGAATGTGCAAGTCCTTGATTTGAGCACTTTCTCCACTGCCTATTGGCCGATTAAGAAGGGTGATGTCACCAAATTAGAGATTTGATTTCAGTTCAAGCATACAGCAAAACTGCATAATTTACATCCTCAAGCACGCCGGTGCTGCCCACACACGAGCAAGATTTGTCTCAACACTACAACCACACACACACAAACTCCAATGAATGACGGGCCCCTCAAAGTAGCGCTATGAGTAGAGAATGGAGTAAATTAGCCAGTATGTGTGACTGCGGCGCTCCAGAAATAGCCAGGGTAATGTATTCTCATAGCGGCCGGTGCTTTGCACAATGGTGCCCTTAATAATACAGTTCATTTCTGCTGAAATAAATAAGGGCTCCATTTCCATCTTATTTCATGCAAATGACGGCAGCCCAAACAGGCAGAGGGAGTACTGTGTGTGTATGTGTGTGTGTGTGTCGAGATGCATTCAAATGAGCTCCAGGCCCCTTGAGTGTGGCAATGACTCCCATGCCACCTTGCCAGTCGCTAACGCTAACACACACACACACACACACACACTGAGACACACTCACACAGTCGATACGGCCGCCGTTACACACACTGCAGTGCTGCCAATATCAATTTCCCTGAATGCTCCTCAGGAGAACAGCACACTGAGGAAGACAAAGAACGCTGTGTCTCTTTTTCCTTTCGCCGTATGATAAACCATCATAAGGAAAAGTGCATTTGGTGCGCTATGTAAACAGTGGAGATGGAGGCGCACTGTGGCACTCTGGTGACAGAAATCTGGAAAATGCAGATCTCCAAGATGCTTCTTTAACACTTTTTAGAAGTTAAAGTCAAATTAAAATGTGTCTATTTTCTATGTAATGTGAGGTACTGCTTATAGGATCTTTGATGAGGAACAAACAACCACACTATACACTATAATTAATACACTATCATTAATTACTAGGGGTGGGATGATGGCTCAGTGGTTAGCACTGTCGCCTCACAGTAAGATGGTCACTGGTTTGAATCCTGGCTGGACCAGTTGCCATTTCTCCCCATGTTCGCATTGGTTTCCCCCACAGTCCAAAGACATGCTCTATGGGTGAACTGAATTGGCAAAAGTGTATTAGTGAATGTATGAATGTAAGAGTCTATGGGTGTTTCCCAATACTGGGTTGCGGCTGGAAGGGTATCTGCTGTGCAAAACATATGCCGGAATAGTTGGGAGTTCATTCCTCTGTGGCGACCTCTAATAAATTAGAGATTAAGCTGAAGGAAAATGTATAAATTAATTACTATAAAAATAACATGCACTATATAACTCCATATCAAATCCAGAAACTGATTTTTGAACAGGCCTATCTAAAGGGTTAATGGTGCCAACTGATGATCGAAATTAAAAAATTTAAATTTTACCCCTTCCCAAAAAGGAAAACCAACAATCAAAAATGTATGATCATATGGTGCCATGGCTTTGCAACCAAAAATATGGTTATAACGGAAGTCAATAGAGTGAAAACATCAACGAACAGTAAATTAGGAAGAAAAAATTAAAGTCTTATGCTGGACAAAAACTAACAATGCATCAAAGGCATTGTTGTTTTTATTTGTTCACATGTACAAGACAGTGATAAAAGGTGAAAAAAAAATCCAGTCTACAATCATTTTTCACTAAATCAGTAACATCATTTATGAATTTGGCATTTAAAGAGTTATAATAATGTAAAAAAATTTTAAACATTTAGTAGTTTTGATCAGGACTGTAACCACGGGGAGTAACACCAACAACTAAGGTTAGGATCCACAATGCAGGTTTATTCACAGTCAGGCAAGTGGTGGTCAACACAGGTGCAAACAGGTGTGTGAGGACAATCCAGAATCACAGTCGAATACAGGCAAGAGGTCAGAAAGGTAGGCGGCAGGCAAAGAGGCTAACAAGGCTAACGGTCGGTACACAAGATAACAAAACTGGGAAACGCGTTGTAATGCTACTGTGACAGATAACAAGACTCTGCAAACTGGATGGGTGAATGTGTGGCTTAAGTAGTGAGTGCAATCAGTCTCTGACAAGGCTCAGGTGGTGAGAATGTAATCAGTCTAGATGAGTGAGCATGTGTGAGTGTGACCGGAGAGTATGTATGAATATGTGGTCCAGAAATGGCAGATTTGTAGTCCATGGTTATTGTAGGTGCATAATCATGACAAGGACTGAGATTGATTAACAGATTTATGCAAAAACATTTTACAGCATATTAATTTAGTGGATGTTTTCATCCTGAACATAAAGAAAGGGTAGTCAATTTGAACAGTGATCAAGGGTTAAATAAAACTTCAAATAAGACTTCAAGAAAGATTACAAACACAATTCCTTAGATATATTGGCAGCATCACACAGTTGCTGCAGATTCATTGGCTGCAAATCCATGATGCGAATCTCCAGTTCCGCCACATCAAAAGGTGCTCTATTGGATTGACATCTGTTGACTATGAAGGCCATTTGAAGACAGTGAACTCATTGTCATGTTTAAGAAACATGTGACATGGTGCGTTATCCTGCTGGAAGTAGCCATCAGAAGATGGACATAAAGGGATGGACATGGTCAGCAACTATACTCGGGTAGGCTGTTGCATTGACACGATGTTCAATTGGTACTAAAGGGCCCAAAGAACTGCCGCTCACTGGATACTTTCTCTTTTTAAAACCATTCTTTGTAACCCTAGGGATGGTAGCCCAGTAGATCAGCAGTCTCTGAAATGCTCAGACCAGCCCATCTGGCACCAACAACCCATGCCACGTTCAAAGTCACTCAAATCACCTTTCTACCCTATTCTGATGCTCAGTTTGAACTGCAGCAGATCGCCTTGACCATGTCTACATGCCTCAATGCATTGAGATTCTACCAAGTGATTGGCTGATTAGAAATTTGGGTTAACTAGCAGTTGAACAGGTGTACCTAATAAAGTGGCCAGTGAGTAAATGAAATGAGACAAAATTATGATAATAATAATAAATTTTAAAAAAATAATAATAATAATAATAATAATAATAACTTAAATAAAGGGGAATTTTTTTTAATTTGAGCAATACTAAAGTAATTATACCGGAAAATGATCAAATAACCAAATAAACAATCATTCAAAAATCTAAAATCCAAAGAACTGATTGGATCACATTATCAGAGGGGAGGGCTCAAAAACAAGTCCTTTGTGATGTCTTCTGAAACGGAAAGCCTTTTCAAAGAAGCCTAGAAAGAACATTTCTGCACATTGCCACACACAACATTCATTCATCAGCCAAATAGGGTCGCTTTTAAACTGGCATCGACTTTAAGTCAGGTAAGTTAGAAACTAAAAATACTCACAGAATTGTCTAGTGTCACAACTAAACGACTTCGTTGCTACATTTAAAAGAGTTAATGACTCATTCTCAGTCTCCACTATCCATTTAAACCTTTCAGCTTGAAGATTCAAAGACTCCACAAGCTTACTTCTTCAGCCTCTCTCTCTCTCTCTCTAGTGTGACTTACAGCAGGCACGGGCTGCGTAAGATTAGATCATAAATTACCCGCTCAGAGATCTGCATCTCTTCCTCATGTCCCTCTCTCTCTCTCTCTCTCCAGTTTCGTCTTTCATTACAGCGCAGTGGCCGAGGTTGAGACTGGATGATCTGCAGAGCACCATAGAGCGGACAGAGCAGAATGAACCCCTTTCGCCTGGACTTCCAGCCGCCCGCTGAGTCCAAACAAATGATGAGAGGTGTAAGGTATGTCACGGGTCCATCACATAAGCCTCCCTGTAAAGCACACACACACACACGGGCTGCGTTTAAATTGAAGTGACCCTTCCTGGCCCGCTGCCCCTTTCCCTCAGTGTGAAATCAGATTTGTGCTCAGCGCAGGCTGGTGTCTGTCCAACAGTAAGGTGATTTATCAGGAATGCAAAGAGCATGCAGAAACAATCTTTATTGCATCCATTTCCTGCTTGTCAGGCGGGATCATGTCGGCTGTTCATTAAAGGGCCGGTGCGGCGCGGAGCAGGTGAGAAGAATGTGTCTGGATGGCGTGATAGATTGGCTGCTCTCCTGCCGTGACAGCAGCTGGATGGATTAAACAGCAGGGGGGGAGAGAACAGAGGAGGGGAAGAAGAAGAAGAAGAAGAAGAAGGGAAAAAAATGCTGACTCTGACGCTCCTCAAAACACCGTCACTAGAATCCTTTTTTTTTTTTTACGTGGCCGCTGAGTGTGGTTTCCACCAAAACACAATGCAGCCAATGAGCTTTGAACAATGTACATGATCACACTTCAGTGATGGAGTTCTAAGGCTCTGAGCGTTCATTGGTGAATTATTGTAAATGTTATTTTACAATAACAAATTACAGTTGAATAAATAAGGTCATTTTACTTGAGAAAATATTCAAGTTTAAATATTACATTTTCCAAATAGTTTTTTTAAAAGATTTAAAATTATTAGAGATTGAACATTGTTAATTGTCAGTAATGTCATGTATGTACATGTTATGTATAAAAAATCTAAGAAAAATCTATAATTATTGCAGAAAAAAATTAAAAACCTTGAAAGAATTTGGTTTCTGTAAAAGCTCACTCACTATCATTTGGTTTAGTCACTGATTGATCAGGGGTCATCACAGAATTTTTGTTCGAAACACAACGTCATAAGACTTTGATGTTAGGTTAGATGTAAGTTGTGATGTCAGGTGACCAAAATTCAATGTCTAGCCAGCATCTAAGGACAATGTTATTTGGATGTCTGACGTCAAATGTCGTTGATATTTTGTTGATTTTAGGTTGTGTTGGAAAGTGACCAAAATCCAATGTCGAGCCAACATCTTAAACCAGCGTCATATTGATGTCAAATACTGACATTTATTCGTCAGGTATGGGAGAAAAAAAAATCTAAGGTCTGCTAGAAGTCATAGTGGTAACATCCACACAACGTCAAGCTGTAACATCATTAGACGTTGATTTTTGGTTAATTTTAGGTTGGACATTGACGTTGACCTGGTGTTGAGTTCTGACCCAATTTTCATTTCCAAACAAAACGCAACTTCAATCTGACATCATGTTCACGTCCTGTGTCTGCTGGGTGTTTAAGGCCATTTTGGTATTCATACAATAAACATCCGTCAATTTTTCATCAGTCAGAAGCATCTAAACAGTCTCTGGGTCTATGCGTGTAAAGATTTTGAACATTCTCCTGGACACTTTTAATACTTCCAAACAGTTTGCTGCAATTATAAATCACCCATGTCTTGAGGTCGTTCAGTATGATGTGATTTACCTTCTATGTGTGATTCGATTGGACAGGAATCCCAGGACTGATTTTTCTAATCCCCATAGACAAGAAAAAATAAAGTAGAAACTGCAGGTTGAAGAAAAGTAGTGGAGCAAAAGTACCGATGCAGCACTACATATGTACTCAAGGGAAAGTAAAAGTACACAGTTTTTAAAACTACTTCGTAAATTACAAACAGAGAAAAACTACTTAATTACAGTAGTTGGAGTATTTGTAATTTGTTATTTTACACCACTGACGACTATTATATGTTTTATCATTTATTTTATTTATTTATTTATCCTTTATTTTACATTATTTTATTATGCATCTCTTCTATCAAGGAGTCCTGGCCAAAAAGGCAGCACAAAAAGTTTCAGATACAAAAATACACATGCATAAAATATCACAAATTAAAATTTACACAAAACTTTCACATGAGTCCTCCAGGTAAGAATTCGAATGATTTTAAAAATATTCAGAGAAGGAATTGTTTCTAACATGAAAACACTTCATTCTAAATGTAGGGCCAAACGAGAAAAACGCTGTTTTACAGAACTCCGCACACTCTAGGAACAGATAAATGTAATTTATACGAATTTTGTATACTATAACGACAAGTATAATGATAAAAATTTACAAAAATAGGATGGAAATTTACCCAATAATGCCATAGCGGTGAATAGAAGCATATGCATTTGTTCTCCTTTGGTGCAGGGAAAACTATCCAACCATTCTGTACAAAATACAATGATGGGTATATAAAGATGCGAATCGTATTGCAAATTTGCAAGTATGCAAATCGTTTTGCAGCATGATATATATTGTCCAGCTCATTTTCATTTTCGTACGACTGTGATTAAATCATTTATCATTAATTATAATTAGGATTATTTGAATTGAAATCGAGATTGCAATTTAGCAAAAGCTGCAATTCTCATGCACATCTTATCAGGGAAGCACGGCTCTAGTAGTAAATCACTTCTGAAGTGACTTTCCCTGACTAAAAGGCTAAAATTCAATGACCAATAACAAAAAAACAGATTGATCCGGGGTCACCACAGTGGAATGAACCACCAATTACTTCAGACATGACAAATTTTATTAAGTTTGATTACAAAGTAATAGAACATTGTTACTTTAGTACCACAGAGTAACTCTTATAGGTTTATTAATAGTTTGAATTCATTTTATATTTTGTTTTAATTTGAATTATATTTAAAGTGACAGCAAATTTTGTTGACTCATAATATTATTAGATTTTAGTTCTAGTTCATGTTTAAAGTTAACTTTTAATTTTTTATCAATTAACAAAAACAAATTTAGATTTATAGCTTTGGATTAAGCTATTTTTTCAATAATAATTATCAGAATAATGATCAGAATACTAATCAGAAAAAGCAGACTTATATTGTAAAGCTTCATACAATCAGTGAAATGGCACATAAAACCGTAAACACTGAAATGTGTATCAAACACCGGATTGTATCTTCAGATTAAGCCCTTTGTCTTTAGCGCCTGTTTAGTTCGGGATTTGCTAGTGGAGATGTGAAAGCAAAGATAATCCCGTGTTGTGCTGCAGTGTGATGTCCTGAAGGGCAGAGGTGAGCTGGAGACTCAGAGCGGCATCTCTGTGTGCTCGTCCTGTTCTGAATCATGATTCACAGCTAAGAGCTCAACGCAACACACACACACACGAACATACACACACGCACGCACTGACAGCATGCTGGATAATCAATAACAGTGTGTGTGCGTGTGTGTGTGAGAGAAATAGGTGTTTTCTCCCCCTCAGCAACAAAATAAATAATCTAAGTAAATAAATGTTGCATATTATATATATAATAAAAGATAAGAGTGCATCCATAAATTTCCCTAGATTTGATGCAGTGTTTAATGTTTCGTGTTCCAATAAAACATAAGTCTATGTAAAATGTAGATTTTGGGATATACATTAAATATACATTCTGAGTATATAATGACACTTATTTAAACAAAAATGTGCAATTTTCCACAGTTTATATTCATTTTTTGATAAGAGATTACCAGTGTGTTCTCTTCAGAAGTGTTAAAAGCAAGAATGAATTACAAATTTGAATTGCAAGAAAAAATTACAAAAAACAAATGAAAACAAATATGTTGTATTTACATTTTCAGCTATAAAAATTCTATTTTCATTTAAAATTGGAAAAAATTTGATCCACAAAAAAAATGTAAAAAAAAATAATAATTTAAAGATTTTACTCAAGCCTAATGAACTCATTACATCCAGATAAACTTTTCAAGCTGTCTCTTTTATCTATACAGTAGCTACTGTATGAGGAAGGCACTGTACCTTTAGCTCACTACACTGGCCAAACGTAACAAACAATGAGCCTTGGATGGAGCTTGTCAACAGTTTGGCCTGAATGTGTCAAACTGGAAATAAACATAAAAATAAAATATTATAAAAAACCATCATTTCATTTGGTCATTCAATTCCATTTACCTTTATTTCTTCATTTACAATGTAGATTGGGTCAATTCAGCTTAGAACCTTTAGTAAATTGAAATTGTGATAGTCTAGTTTTCAGAGTTAAAGTTCAGTGTGGTTTAATTTTCACTGCTGAAAGTCCAAACAATGAAGAGCAAATCCATCGATGGGCACTTCATATGAAAACTGGGCCGAGTCATATGAAAACTGGGCAGAATATTTGTTTGACATATTAAGTGATATTGTTATTAATTATAGTGGTATAATATAGTAGTATAATTTATAGTATAGTAGCAATAATGATGATAATGATGGTGATGAGGAATTTTTTTAATTGAAATCAAGATTGCAATAAAGCAAAAGCTGCAATTCTCATGCACATCTTGTCAGGGAAGCATGGCTCTAGTAGTAAATCACTTCTGAAGTGTCTTTCCCTGACTAAAAGACGAAAATTCAATGGCCAATAATGGAAAAACAGTGACAGTGAAGTGTTCCTTCTTCCATATCTGATAGATTGAATGTAGTTTTACAAACTTTGCATTCAGTGTTTCTGTTGTCTATTTTTAACACAGTCTTGAAGACACCCCTTGTTTAAATGTTTATTATCCTGACATGGTAGACTTAATTAATAGGTACAGTCTGGTGACTGGGTTTGACTAAAGAAACTGCCAGTTTATGAGCATGAAAGGAATAAAATGGAGCTGAAAATAGCCTTACCATAACAACAAGAGTGAAAGAATGCAGTAACAAATGTGGTGTAGAAACATGGCATTTTGATCAAATGGAAACTATAAGTTTAAAAGGCCATCCAAAATCCCTGATATTCCATGACTTCAACAACAACATAAAAATCCTTATAAAACTCAATGTATTTCAAAAATTCCTTGACCCATGGGAACCAGAACCATAGATTAGTGTCAAATCAGAGAACAATTCTCTTCCATTACAGGATTGTGATAATTAACCCATCTGCAATCTCTTGTGTAGCTTGTCAGTGAACTATGGCAAAAAATGTGAGTTTTCCTTTAAAAATGAACATGAAAATCGCCTTTGATTAATCGAATTTTTTACGCACTATATATACACACCAGTGCTTCCCACAGGTTTGAAATATACTTGGGGTGGTAGCTGGATTGAAACACACCATTTACCCACAAATAGTTTACACATAAATAGTAAACCTTAGACAACAAACGAAACATAATTTATTTTTAACAATAATTTTAATTTTATGACACTGTTAAACACCGTTTCTTTTCAATGGGTTAAAGTAAAAAAAAAAAGACTGTTAGAATAAAAAAGAAATCCACAATTTATCTTACTTTTATGCTATTCAGAAGCCATGTGCACCCACTGACCAATAAAATCTGCTTCTCTCTTTCTTTTAAGTTCAAAGCAAACTTGAATGCCAATTAATTTTAGGTATGTATAAAATATGTAATATATTGACATCAAATTAAAAAATATATACAGCAAATGAGAAATAAATGACAGAAAATGGAATAAAAACAGACAATTCTCTTAAAATTATAAGAATTACAAGATTAAGACGTGTAGATTATTTAAGTCAGGCAACTGCATTGATTAACCATTACTAATGGTGTACATATATTTTGCTGCAAGTTTAGAACAGTCATTTTGTCCTCTATATATATTATATATTAAAGTTTTTCGTAAGTCGTTAAGATTTAAAAAAATATATATATTATTTAATGTTTCTCTCACTCCCTGTGCATGTGCTTTCAGTTACAAAGCCAAGCAAAAGATGGCTTAAGTAGAAAGGTGATGAAAAAATGCATGATGACAGCTTTAGAAAGTGAAAGCAAATATAAAATCCCAGACATTCACTCAAAGAAATGTTCTTTTGCTGCTTGTTCAAACTACTTATTTAAAATGAGTTGATTCAACACAATTCTTTAAGTTTTTTTGGGGCAAAACTAAATTGTTTTATGTTCAATCCACTTACATTTGTAAAAATTATCATTTTAATTTAATCGATTTGTGTTTGGACAACATGAAGGAATTCTGTGGAACCCTGCATGTTTTAGGAGCCTTAGAAAGCCCGGCCAGGCAAATTTAACTCCCAAAAAGCCACGTCTCTGTGGGTCTATGCAGAGCAGATGAGATTACCTGTTGGAGCGTTGACATTTCACGTGCACACAGAACGAAACTGGTAAATGAGAGATTTTCCACTACTTAATTGATCACTGATGTGTGGTTATATTGGGCAGATACAAAAAAGTGTAAAAGGATGGTAAAAAAAAAGCAAACATAAGTGTCCGTAAATATACTCGATTTGTTGAATTAAAGTAGTTCATCTTTTGTGGTAATTCTAGTTGCTGGGATAACACAACTTTAGTAATATAAGTAAATGACCTAATACTGTTATTGTACTGCAATACACCAAAGTTAACTGTGGTAAAAACTAAATAATTATACAGTTCATGAGTGCTATAGTATTCATTTACAAAATGCTGTAAATAATATAAGATATACAGTACTATACAATGAACGGTAGAATGGTTAAAAAACACTGCAGCATTTACTATAAATGACTTTGTATTTCTTCATTTGGGATGACACATAAATATGGATGAACCCTGAGTTCACACTAAGCTAAAAAGTCCCAACCCACTTTAAATGTGTACTATCCACCACTGTGTGTGTGTGCCTCTCTCCCCAACCATTAGCTGATTAATCTGTTCATTAATCTATCCCTTGTGCATAAAATTACAATGTGTAACGATACACAATTGCAACAATAATGAGCGTCACTAGTTATTAAAGTGAGGATTGTTTTGCTTCTCCTTTCCATTTTTAACTTCAAATGACACGATTGCCAAAAGCTTATTAAATTACGGCCTCATTCATTTGTATGAATACACCCACCTCTTCCAATAGGAAAAGAACTGAAGTCGATATCGCATTGACATCATATCAAATCAGATCAATATCAAATTCAAGACATAATAGAGCTAGTGATGGAAAAACTGAAGCGGTATCCACACAATTACTTCACACACACCTATATAAAGACTTCCCAAACAACCTGAGTCAAACACGCATACACATACGCACCAATACCTAAAAGACACATAAGTCAACCATGTGTGTAAAACTGTCCTGAAATGACAAGTACTGTACGCACAGTGCATAAGTTTACATGGACACCAAATATTTTAATACGATTAAGTCAATACTCTGAATAAAGTCTACCATGTACACAACGATTTTTGATCTATTTATTGGATTAGATCATAATCGAACTAAACAGAAATTTAATTAATCATGTGGAGTATGCGATTATTCTCGCATAATTGAATTGCAGTACAGACATGTAAACACTGTAATCAACCTATTACTGTCGTGAAGGAGTTTCACCGCATTATGTGACAGGATAGACTATACACACACAACTGTTTGACACTATCCTCTGCACCTACCGTGTCAGAGAAGGGCCACAGACATCTGCATTGCAAAATGCGAAGGTTTTTTCTTATACGGCATGCGGTATCAAATTCCATTAAAACAACACTCTTCCAGCAGTTCATACTCACATCCAATATCTTGTTTGTCATGGGGGCATGCTTGAAATGAAAGTGAAAGTGCCAAACTAAAATTAAAAATGAAACTCCAGAGGAAATGTGGTGATGCAATGATGCTAATTAAATTATGTGCTTTACATGTGAAACAGGATCATGAAAGGCACATTCAAAAAGCAACTCATGTACACACCTTAACCATATTATTGTCTTATTTAGACACACACCGCATCCCCCGCTTTCTTTATTAATTCTTTTTTATTAACTTAATTTGAAATAAAATATAACTTATATTAATTTAATTAAATTAATAAAAAAAATTTTAACAGTTGACGCAGTGGCGCAGTAGGTAGTCGCCTCACAGCAAGACGGTCGCTGGTTCGAGCCTCGGCTGGGTCAGTTGGCGTTTCTGTGTGGAGTTTGCATGTTCTCCCTGCATTGTGTGGGTTTCCTCTGGGTGCTCCAGTTTCCCCCACAGTCCAAATACATGCGGTACAGGTAAATTGGGTAGGCTAAATTGCCCGTAGTGTATGTGTTTCCCAGAGATGGGTTGCAGCTGGAAGGGTATCCGCTGCATAAAACAAATGCTGGATAAGTTGGCAGTTCATTCCGCTGTGGCAACCCTGGATTAATAAAGGGACTAAGCCGAAAAAAATTAATGAATGAATGAAATTTTTTTTTTTAAATCAAAAATAAATATTTTGACAATATTAAGACACATGTATACATGTAAAACTATTATAATAACATTTCATCAATTTAATTGATGAAATCAATTAATTCATTTATTATCAAAAATAAGATAAAGTTTTTTTTTTATGTAAACATATTATATTATTCATTCATTTATTTTCTTGTCAGCTTAGTCCCTTTATTAATCCGAGGTCGCCACAGCGGAATGAACCGCCAACTTATCCAGCAAGTTTTTTACACAGCGGATGCCCTTCCAGCCGCAACCCATCTCTGGGAAACATCCACACACACATTCACACACTACGGACAATTTAGCCTACTCAATTCACCAGTACCGCATGTCTTTGGACTGTGGGGGAAACCGGAGCACCTAGAGGAAACCCACACGAAGGCAGGGAGAACATGCAAACTCCACACAGAAACGCCAACTGAGCCGAGGTTCGAACCAGCGACCTTCTTGCTGTGAGGTGACAGCACTACCTACTGCACCACTGCCTCACCATATTATATTATATTATATTATATTATATTATATTATATTATATTATATTATATTATATTATATTAAACAAATATGATGTTCATTCATATTTAGCTTAAAAATGTTATTTATAATAATTAAAAATCAATTAAATAATCAATATTTTTATATCTGATTACTTGCACTGATAATATTGAAATTTTATTAATAACGATTCTAATACAACATAATCTAATTAAAAGTGTCAAACAAGGACAGTTATTTAGTTTTATAATGAATTAAAACATATAATTTTTCATACAAAGAAAATACATACAAATATATCAACCGTTGATTCAACGGTGGTTTAGTGGGTAGCACATTCGCCTCACAGCAAGAAGGTTGCTGGTTCAAGCTGCGGGTCAGTTGGCATTTCTGTGATTTGCATGTTAGCATGTTTGCATGCTCTCCCCGTGTTCGCATGGGTTTCTTCCGGGTGCTCCGGTTTCCCCCACAAGTCCAAAAACATGTGGTACAAGTGAATTGGGTATGCTAAAATTGACCGTAGTGTAATAATGTCTGTGTGGATGGGTGTTTCCCAGTGATTAGTTGCGGCTGGAATGGCATTCGCTGTGCAAAACATGTGCTGGATAAGTTGTCGGTTCAATCCGCTGTGGCGACCCCTGATTAATAAAGGGACTAAGCCGAAAAGAAAATGAATGAATGAATGAATAAATCATATCATACAGAATTTCAACATAATTATTTTTCATTCATGCTCAAACCATTCTCAGTACAAACATATTTCTATATTATATTACATATGGATCCAGTAAACTAATTAACAGGTTTTAATAGTTGCATTTTTAGCCTTGTTTTTTTCCTGTTAAAATTCAAAACATTTTTTACACATTAACACATGTGCACATGCTTACACACACCTGTACCTGATGCATCGCCTCACTTCACACATATATATGATCACTCACACACACACACATTCTCAAGACGCAGGTAAATCAGATTGAGTCTGAGGAAATTGTGGAGCAGTTTTGGTTCTTGATTACATTAGACGGATGAAAGAAGAAAAGGATTGAGAGTGGCCGGTGCAGGGAAAATAATATATTTCATTGTGATATCAAAATCAATAAGCATCGACTGAAAGGTGGCTAAAGGTGATGTGTGTGTACATGATCCTTCAGGCTCGAAAGACTTGCTGTCAAACGGCCATGGAGGAGAATAGGAAAAAGAAGAAGAAGAAAAAAAACAACCAAGCAATGAGAGTCAAGGTAAAAAGAAAGGAAGAAAGAAAAGAGAAAGAAAGAATAAAATTTTAAATATTTAAATATATAATATTTGTATTTTTTATTGCAATTCAATTTAGATTCAAAGATTTATATTTTTATAATATAACTTAAGACTCTGACTTGCATATTAATACTAATATTACTTATTAGAACAGAAAGAAAGATTAAGGGCTCTATTTTAACGATCTAGGCTAAAAATCTAAGGCGCAGGGCGTTAAAGCATTAAAGTCGTGTCCGAATAGCACTTTTGCTATTTTAAGGATGGAAAAATGTGCTCTGTGCCACAACACATGGTCTAACAGTGTTGTGCTTATTCTCTTAATGAGTTTGTTATGAGAATAAACCAATCAGAGTCTCATCTGACATTCCCTTTAAGAGTCAGTTGCGTCGAGCTATTGCCCATTTGCTATTTACATGGTGGACATTGTAAGTGAAAAAACTGAACGCTTCACTAGCCAGAAAACAGTTGAATAGAGCATCTGCAGCGTGAGGCAAAAGAACAAGCCTCTCAACTGGACTTTAAACCTGCTTTCAGCTGGTCTATTGCACAGTCTATTTTAGTTCCTCAAAATAGCAACGTGCCAACAATGCGCCTTAACACGCCTCTTTTCTAGACTAGAACACCATGTCAACGTGAACAATGTGGTGCAAAACGGGAAAATTAAGGTTGCGCTGGTCTAAAAATAGTAACACGTCTTGCACCTTATTGCGCTGGGTGTATGATAGGATCTTAAGAATATTTATTTCTTTTTAATTAAGGCATGTCTTGATTATTATTATTATTACTACTAATATTATTATTATTAATATTGTTGATGTTGTTATTATTAGTAATAGTATTCACAGCATAATCTTAAAGAAAGACAAACAAAGCAGCAAAAATATTGCCTGCAAAATACTATTATTCTGCTGTGGCGACCCCCTGATGAATAAAAAGACTAAGCAGAAGGAAAATGAACGAATGAATGATAATAATGACAATAATAATTATTATTATTATTATAAGTATAATTATAATTAAGTATAAAATTGTTTAATTGATAGGGTTTAAGTACAATTTAAAATGAATGTGAATTCTGAATTTGAAAATAATTTCTGATATTTCTCATAATAATTTCTCATATTCCTGAGTTTTGTAATAGTGAAGGATGGGAAAGAATGACCAAGCGATGCAGAAAGAGTGAAACAGGTAAATAGAAAGGGGAAGGGAAAAAGAAAAAAGGTGGCAGAGAGCAAACGAGAGTGTAAAAAGGAAGGAACAGGGAGGGAAGAAGAAAGAATTCCTGCCTGCTGGAATCAATACAGCGAGGTGGAGCAAAGCACAAAAGCTGAGAGGTCCAGTGAAGCAGGTCTAATGCCGCCCCCCTTCATCGCCCTCACCCCGTTTAGTATGCAGAGCTACCAGAAACCCCATTGGTCCTCAGTTTGCCACACACGCAGTCACTTCCACCAGGAAAACATCTCTTGTGGAGCAGGATTCCTCTGCTCTTCACTAGCAATGCGCACACACACACACATTCCAGCTGAAAACACAAAAGCAAACACACACACACACACACACACACAAGCACGCAGTCGGTTTTTATCAGCACTTGAAAGTAGCCAGGCCTCAATTAGTTCTTGATGAATGAGCCCATAAGATGCTGCTTTCTCATTTCCCCCCGTAGCTTGATATTCCAGCAGCCATTATGGGCAAGCTCTCATTGTGCTGTGAGTGAGGGGAGATCAGGATGACTGAAATGTACCTTCAGTCAAGCACAGACGCACTGAGAGAGAGAGAGAGAGAATAAGAAAGAAAGGAGAGAGATTTTTTAGCTCTTTAATAATTTCATGAAAAACGGCATCAGGCATCAGTTTTAAAATGACAGTAATAATAATAATTTCCGTTTACAAGCATTGATAATTTTCACACACAAAAAAAAGAGTGAGGAAAAAAACCTTAACACGATGAGAGAGAGAGAAACTTACCAGTATCTATTTTTATAATCTAAACGCATGGTCTAAAGCACACGGCGCAGGGTCACTTAGGGAGTGTCCTAATCTTTTGCTATTTTGAACAGCCCCTATTATGGTTTTTTTCACAGCTCTAAGTAAATGAAAACATCCAGCTGAGGTTTAAATCTGAGAGTGCTCCGTGTTAAAATTATTGATGCTTTGATTCTTGAATCAAATGAATGAATCGTGAAGGGTTCAGATCTTTTGCCTGAACACGTCTACGTCGATACTGTACATCACCAAATATGTAGTGCAAGATCTGGTAAAATGTAAACATGTCTTTCCCTTCAGAAACTAGTGAAGAGCGGAGGATCACGGGACTGATCATGTTAATGTTCTGAAAAGGGACTGAACAGTTAAAGTTTATTTACACAACAATACCACAGTATAGCCAACCTAGTGCTGTGTACTACAACTACGCTGCAACGTGGGATTCGCCGGCTGTTTGTTATTAAAGGAAGGAGCAGCAGAGACTATTAGGTATGGGACTTTGTCTGACTTTCACAGGGACGTTGTCAGTAACTGTTAAAGTTCATATGAACCAGTTTCTTTATTTTCTGAATCATAACATGTAAGTGTAAAAAAAATGTTGCCTCATTTTGTGTAGTTTGCGAAATATGTGTTTAATTGTGTGCTGTAACTTGTAATCGCTCCACGCAGCTTGTAATCACATATCTATTATAGATCAGTGCTTGTACTGTATCAGATTAAATCTGTATTTCACTCACAGGGCTGTTCACATACTGTGTCCATAACCTTGTCGAAAACGTGACGCGTGCTTCTTCCTTTACCGATTTAAATGCGTTTCTGAACTCCTTCTCAACTGCCATTTGTCTTTGCTATGGCCACCGTCAGCTGTTCCTCACACACGCAGCGCACTCAATTTTCAAAATAGATCAACTTTTGCCACTGTGTGGATTAATACTGAATGTGTTTTGTTGTTATTATTTCTGCATAGGTTTAAGAGTAGTTATATGCTGGTGTTTAACTGCATTGCTTTATTGTATTCCTGCATTGGGCTCTTACATACTCTCTGGTACTTCATAGCGTTGGTGGGCGTTTCTCTCTGTCTTTCACTGAACCCAGTCGACCAATCAACACTCAACACTCAACTTGATATAAACTTGTTTGGATTTCCATTTTTCTCGGTTGATATTTTAAAGAATGTTGGATGCCTCTAGCTATTGACTTCCATAGTATATATTTTTTTCCTACTATAGACTAGGGTTGTTCCGATACTATTAATTCACCTTACGAAACTATACCAGCTGAAGTATCACAATACAAATAGTATTACGATTAGGCATGGGCCAGTATAAGATTCTGACGTTATGATAACCTCGGATAAAAATATCACAGTTTCACGGTATTGTGATTACTGCTCTATATTAAGTTCTTTTTAAATGTCTGGGTAAAAAACTTTTGTTTTACAGTTTAGTTTTTACATTCCTTTACAGTTTAAAGCAGCATCTTTGGATATCTTTTCTGCTGGAGATACTGTTGTGCTAAAAAAATTATTTAAAAAAGTAAATTAAAAAAATCCTACACATACCTAAGGAATGGTATTACAGAAAATTGTGGCGTTTTAAAAACCTTGACTTTTCCAAACCGCAGTATACCTTAAAACAGTTATCACCCCTTGCCTAATTGCGATACTGTAATTCAAAACTCAAATTATAAAGACAAATTGTCAGAAATGCTATATTTTATAAGTTATAATAGACCCAATTGAAGTTAATTCATAATTAAAACTTGAATTTAATTGATAATTTTTTTCAGTCTTATCGGGTAACAATCCAAAGTAATTGAAAATTTTACTTTGTGAGTCGTTCTTTAAAAGAGATTGCTGTGGTTGTTGTAGCTACTAAATCGTATTGACAGGAACAGAAATGACCAATTCAGGTTTGCGTTTGAAACGTCAGAAAACAAGCAACCTTAAAGGGCTCCACAGACTATTAAAATAAAATGGTCTATTGTTTCACAAATGAGTAAGCATTTTAGTTTTTTACATGCAACATTATCTATTGTAGATAGACCATTAATGACGATACTACCGTTTACAAACTACAGTGGCACCGCCAGTATTTTGTAGCCATATTATCGCAATACTACCATATTACCAGTAAACCGTGCAACCCTATTATGTGCGCCAATGGTTAGTGTCTTTTTCAAAATATTTTCTTTATTGCTTAAAAAGAAAAAAAAACTCATAAAGGTTTTAAACCACATGCAAATGGTGAGTCAATTTACATTTTTAGGAGAACTGTGCCTTTAAATCTCAAAATATTAGTAATACAAAGAATTATATGCTACAGATAAAATATATATATATATATATATATATATATATATATATATATATATATATATATATATATATATATATATATATATATATATGTTTAGATTAATATCTTATACCATATTCATTAGATTAATGTATGCATCTTTAATTCAACTAAAAATGTAAAAATAATAATTTCAAATTTTACTAACCCTTAAGCTATTCTTATATGACTTTGTGTCAGTCAGACGAACAGTCAGAATAGTTTTAAGTATGATTACATAGGTTTCATGACATCACACATGAATGCTTACCATATGCCCACCTAAAGAGCAAAACAAGACTTTGCCACTTGTTCAGGATTGTATTGAAAAATCTAAGGATCTGAGAATCCTAGTAGCAAACTAATGTGTGTGTTGTTTCAAGAAAACAACCATTAATTTGTGTTGTGTTTTATTTTCAATTGTTTTTATTCATTTATTCTTCATTTAATTATTTTATTTTATCATTCATTTATAGTCATTTATATAGTTATCATTTTATTGATCATTAGTTAATGATTTGATTATTATTATTGATTATTTGTCATTTCATTATGTATTTTATATTGTATTATTACTATTTTAATGTAATAATTGCTTCATTATTTTTCCATTTTTTCCATACTATTATAATCTTATGGCTGTGTGGATTCAAGCGACATTTGTTTTCATGAGTGAAAGATAAGAGAACGTCTCCATTTCAAGGTCTGTATTGTCTCTGGACAATGTTGTGAAGCAGTTATTTTCCATTGCTGTTGCTTGTGGTATAATAACACTTGTTGGGTTTATCCTGGTCAGACAAAGTCTGAGCATTGAATCATACGCAACTTTGCTGACCTGTTGTCAATATACCTGGAGAAACAGACATTTTCTGACAAGAAAAGGCATCCGGGGCTGGATCGTATTTATCTGGCATAGAGATGGTGGTCTAACAGTATCAAGTTCTAATGTAGTAAGACATTACTTTAAAAAATACTGTTAAAAAAAGTAATTGCCCATTTTGATTTAATTATGACTAACACATAATAGGGTAGACTATATGCTGTTTTATTTAAGATTCTTAAATAGATGTTTATTTTACACAAATGTTCAAACTTACCATTAAATCGCCTTATAGTTTATGTGAACAAATTAGACCAGAGATAAACTACAAAGGACAATTCCTTTGGCCGACATAATTCTAGAGTTCAGCCAGTATTAATCCAGTTTATATGTGGGAGAGAATATCAAAGTGTTCATGTCTCATTTAAAAAATAATAATACATAATATGAAAGAGCTTCTACCTGTTTAAATTCAATAATTGAAGTACAGTAAATATTTAAGGCGGTAAAAAACAGAATTCTTGCTATCTTTGCATTCTGAAGATTCATTGACTGGTTTATTATTTATGCATGACTAAAAATCATTCCTGAAGCACTTTCACCCATTTCACAAACAGTTTTTGCTTTTCCATCTATCTCTCTCTCTTTTCTTCAAGTGAATGCACAGACATCTTTTAAAAACACCTTATTTTTCACCTTTTTTCACACAACATCTTTCACATTTGGTGTTTTAGTTGCAGAACAGCACATACCAAACAATCCTTAACTTTCATTGCTTTCTGGTTAAAAACAAACCACTGTAAAACGCTTCATATCTTCATAGACTAAAAGAGGATAAAGGGGTTTTTACTTTGCCAATACTGTTTATTACATGTTGGTTTAGCTATATTTTAAAATAATTAATTCACACCTACATTCTAACCCTCTTCCTCATGCGGGAAGAAAAGCAGGGGCATAAAACATGGAAAAAATGAAACATGATCTATAGAATGTGTGTTGTATATACAGACGTATTTCACACACGATCATTACAACATTTTCAGAGTTGAAAATAATCGTTATCTGTGTAACTTAATTTGTACAACTACTACCAATACAAATACTACAACTACAACAACTAATAATAATACTACTACAATTACAACTACTACAACTACAACTATTACTACAACTTCTACTACTACAACTATTACTACAACAACAACTACTACTACTACTACTACTACTACAACCACTACTACAACTATTACTACTAAAACTACTACAACAGAAACAACTACTACTACTACTACTACAACTACTACTGCTACTACAGCTACTACAACTACTAGTACAACAACTGCTACTACTACAAAAACAACAACTACTACAATTATTACTACAACTACTACTACAACTGTAACTACTATTACAACAACAACTACTACTACTACTACTACCACCACCACCGCTACTGCAACTACTACTACTACAACTACTACAAAACTACAACTATTACTACAACTACTACTACAACTACTATTACTACTATCACAACTAATATTACTACCACAACTACTACTACAACCAGTTCTACAACTACTACTACTACTACAACAACTACTACTACTACTGCAACTACTACTTCTACTACAACTACTACTACTACTGCAACTATTATTTCTACTACAACAACAACTATTACTACCACAACTACTACTGCTACTAGTAGTAGTAGTAGTAGTAGTAATTATTATAATAATAAATATTTAACTAATAAATATAAAATATTTAAAATTATTTTAACAGCAAAGATGTTTAATTAATACTAAAAACAGCAATTCATTTTAGTAGTAGTAGTGGAATTGGGATATATTTATGTTTACTAGTTAAACAATGATTATTGTTGTTGTTGAATTAAACAATTATTAATATTATTTCCAATATTATTTTAAATAATAATTATCTATTATCGTTATTATTATTACAGCATTATCATAAATATTTATATTATTCAAATTCATTATATTGTTGTTATTATTATTGTTGTTGTTGTTGTTTTTATTATTTTGATTTAATAATAATAATAATAATAATAATAATTATTATTATTATTATTACTATATGGATAACAATATGAAAATGACAATACTGACTAATAACTTTGTACAACACAGTAATTAAAATGTGGTAATACTCACAGCACAAAAGTACAAACTCAGTATGTGGCTCGCAATCCACAAATACAGCAGTGCACTTAAGAGTTTGGCAAGAAGGGGGGGCTGTCTGTCTGTCTTCACTCCAAAATACAGCTCACGCAGAGAGAAAGACAGAGCAACAGAGAGAGAGACACATTAGTCCACCGCGACTCTCTCAACTAATACAATAGCAGCACAACACAGAGGGACAAAAGGGACCTCGCTTGAAATGCCAGCCTTCAATATGCACCCAGCCAATCTGATATTTAACACGAGTGTTTGGAGATTTATTTTTGTTTTTTTGTTCGCCGTTGTTGATCAGATGAAGTGGAAGAAGAGAGAGAATGAGAAAGAGAGAGGGAGAGAGAGTGGGAAAGAGAGAGAGAGAGCACAGATGAGTCTAACTAAACACAATGGATAAATACGGCGCAGCAGGGGAGCCGCTGTCAGGGGAGCAGCGCTGCTTTGTAGTGGAGAAGAAAAGATCTCTGGCAGATGAATGGATACAGCGTCCAGCGGCGGGACTGACCCGGGGGAATCCACAGCCTCAGCCGCCCGCTGACGAGGGCTCACGCTGGGGGAGGCCGGAGCTGAGAGCCCCCCGCCACCTCCACAAAACACACTCTACTCAGACTTCATGAAGTGGACACATACTCCTCAATATCTTCAATAAACAAACTACAGATCGTCCACTAGGTTCTCACTAGGTGAAGAAAAATATCCTCATATTGCCCCAATTTGATCTTTTTCCGTGTTCCACATTGGTTATAAAATACTGCTATCAACAGTACTTAACCTACAATGCTTTAAATGGTTTCTGTAACAAGCTGGAACTACTTCTCCTTCAACACACTTGTTCATTTCTAATGAGTAAGCAGTTGCAAGCTGCGAACACCGCATACATGTTCGTGAAACCTTTTTTACCTGATACCTTATGAAGTTGTTGGTCAAATGTTTTGCAAACCTATTTGTGTGTGGGTCCAGTGTAGTTGATAATAAAGAAGTTGTGAGGATTATCAGAGCCAGTCCTATACTTGGCTACAACCATTTTAGGAAAGCCTCCACCAAATGCCTTGATCCTGCGGAGCTTGCAAGCTACATTAATGACTTCAGATTTGGTAATGGTTGAATTAAGTCCTCTTTCTCTGCTACATCAACAGAAATCTTTTTGAGGCTGACTAAGGAATTATCAAACTCTTCTCAGGCCAAGTTTTCTTGCTTCCACAACTATCCAGGCTGCAGCACATTTGGCTTGTCAGTGTCCATAATCTGCCTCAAGATTCCCACAAGCCAATCAGGCCTTGCAGAACTTCCACTTGATGGCATCCCTTACTTCAGGAGGAACAATTTGGTTTTCATTTGAGCCAAAGAACATTGAACCAGCTCAATAACCTCACTAGGGTGCTCAAGAGTTTGTGCAATCAATCCACATATGCTTTGTGGATCTGAACGTTTGACCATGTCCATCTGGCACTCTGTTGAGGGTGCTCTAAACGTATAGGGTCAGGGGCACTCTCTTAAGCGTTCTCTGATCTCTATAAGGCCAAACCAGAAGTTTGATTCACATTGCAGTATGGCAGTAAGTCAGACTTGTTTCCAATGCATGTTGGACTCCAGCAGAGCTGCCTTTTGTCACTGGTTGTTGTTGTTGCCAGTGGTGGTCAGGTTCAGGGATCACAGAATTTCATCTCTGCTATTTGTAGATAATGGTAACCAGTTGGCTTCATTGGGTCTAGACCTTCAGCAACACACTGGGATGGTTTGTAGTCGAGTGTTACTAGATGGGGATGGCAGCATCTCAAAGTTCTAGGCCATGGTGCTCAAGAAGAGTCTTTGCCCTGAGGGAAGGATGGGGTGTGAGATTAACAGACGAATTAGTGCAGCAGCAGAAGCATTGCAGTCAATGTTTCGGTCGGTTGTTGTGAAGCAGGAACTGAGCCAAAAGGTGAAGCTCTTGATCAGCAGGTCAATCTATATTCTTACTTTTACCTATGATCACGTGATCATTTAGGGGGATAAGTAGTAGAATAAACTTCCTTGGCACTGCACATACTTAGAGATAGGTGAAGTGGAGAGGAGCTCTGTCACCTGGAAGAAGCCAGTTGGGGTGGTTTGTGCATCTACTTTGGAAGCCTCCTTGACACCTATCTGGGGAGGTGCTTTGGGCTTGTCCCACCACGAGGAAGACCTACAGAAGACCAAAGATATGCTGGTGGGACCATCTCAGCCTGCTTGGGAACACCATGGGATCCCTCAGATGGAGGAAGTGTCTGGGGATAAGGAGCTCTGAGGTTGCTGCTGCCCCTGTGTCCTTATCCAGCCTTCCTGTTTGAAGCATTACAGTACTTAACCAGTCATTTTATAGGGGGCATTTGAATGATTGATTTTGATTGGCTGATGATTGGCTTGAATTGCATTTCAAGGTGTGCAATTATTTTCAGAAATCAGCTCATAGTTCCAGGGAGGTTTTTGACTGCATTACAGTTCCATAAACCTACACTGAATCACTTCAGTACTAATCAAAATTAGAAAAAAAAAATCTAAACAAAAGGCTTTGGTTAAGTTAAGTAAGAAATGAGTCCTACATAAAGTAGTATACATAGTATAAGCAACATATCTGACTGTTGAATAATGAACATTCCACTTCCTGTTGCAACCACCTTATGTGTGCATTATTTTATAATAAAACAACTGCAAGCTGTCAGTTATTCCATACATAATCTATCACAATCTTTGAGAATGCAAAGATTAGGATTTCAAGACTTCCTGCAATAAAGAAGATCATTTTTGTTCATATTTTAAAACAGTACTACTTCTAACAAAATACTATTGTCAAAAACAAAATTATACAAATGTCTATTTATTTGTATATGTAATAATTTATGAATAATAATTGCTTCACTATATATTTTTATCATTTAAAAAACGAATGAGCATAATAATCTAAACAACTGTCACAACATATAAGCTTAACCGCCCACTGACAATTGTAAAGCTGGTCCATTCACTTCTACGAGGAATGCTTCCATTGCAGTGTGATTCTCTCTCTCTCTTTCTCGCTCTCTTTCTTTCTCTCTCTCTCTGTTAAGGTATGTGTGTAAGAGGGAGCTGTCAATCACACATTTCTGCAGAGCATCAGCTTTGAGTGAAGGAATTGCTTTCTTTTTCTCACTCACACTGAATGTCATCAGGCCACTGCTCTCACATTCCAGCACTCACAATACAGCCAAAGCTCACTATTAGACAGAGGCCCAGCAGCACCTCACAGACTCCATGATCAACCCAATCTCTCCCTTATGACGTTTTGATGCTAATATTTCATCTGTATACACTGAACTTTTGAGTCACTATTGAGTCACTATTATCCATTACCATTGCAGAAGTGTTTGAAACAATCATGTGCGCAAATAAATTTCTTATAAAAGACAATAGAAGAAAAAGCATAAAGGCCAAAGCAACTCAGGAGACAAGAGACCATTTGTTTTGAATGGATGTTAACGGAGCAGATGATTCACAAAGTTGAATAAACAGCTTTTGAGGAAAAATTACTTATTGCAGGAATTAATCTGAGCATATTGACTAATTTACATATTTGCCCTTAAACATTCATTTATTGTTAGGCATAAGGAAGTATACATTTTTCATTAAAATAATTGATGATGCTTTTATTGTACAGTATTATGATGATACTGACATCTAATGAAGACTACCAATAATATTTTTATTTTTTACATTTAATTGGTGATTTCTTTCTTTTCTTTTTTCTTTTTTGTCCAGAAAAGCACATAGCAATATGCTCCCAAATAAATACATTTTTAAAAATTAAAAAGATTTTTTTTATCCAAATGGCACACTTACATTATCTGCCAGCAAGGGCTAACTGAAAGTTTAACGTTTATGTTCACAAGCCACTTTTGGTCTAATCAACCAGTTATGCACCTGCATAATGAAACAGCATCTGAAATGATTGTCATTTGGCAGTGTTTATGAGTCGAAGAGCATCATAAGTTGTGAAGAGCTGCGGGCTGAAGCCACTAGAGAGAGTGCAGCATCTAATAATGCAATAGATAAAAACAGACAGGCCTAAATCAGTTCATCATCCTCCTCCACATACTCGCCATCATCAGTGTTCAGTCCGTCAGCTAGTGCTCTGTGTGTGTGAATTCTAAATGGCTAAAGCAGGCATCTGTATTTTTATGTTTGTGTCTTGTGCGAGTACTGTTGGAAAAAGTCCTGTTATTTTGATAAGTACGAATGCTAAAATATTTTAAATGATACAATTTCGCATTTCTGCAGTATAGATAGCTGCTGAGTTCTGGCTATATTAAGCAAGGAATATTTGTTAAGTACAGTAAAATATACTCATCTTTAAAACTAAATATTTTCTAAAAATTAATAAAATTGTCGGTGCTAATAGCATAGTGGTAAAGTGCACTGACACATAGCACTGAGATGACCCGAGTTCGATTCCTGGCTACAGGTCCTTTGCTAATCCTTCCCCCCTCTCTCTGCACAACATGTATTCCTGTCTCAACTGTCATATATAATAAAGGTGTAAAACTACAGTGACCGAGAGAGGTGTGCTGCAAATTCTCACAACGCAAACACATGTTTAAAAAACGTGCTGTATTTTACAATGCAAACAAATTAATGCAAAGCTGCATTTTCTCACAATGCAAACAATTTACAAAAACGCGCTGCATTTTCTCATAAAACAAAAAGAGCAAAACACAATGGAAATGTTTCAAAGGGATCCTAAAACATGACGGACGCCGCTGTGCTGTGACTATTGCTCAGTGAAGTTGTAGGTGATCTTTGAAAAGTGAATTTTTTTGTTTGTTTAATTTAATATCTGCAGCGCGGTGGTGCAGTAGGTATGGCTGATGCCTCACAGAAAGAGGGTTGCTGGTTCAAGTCTCGGCTGGGTCAGTTGGCATTTCTGTGTGGAGTTTGCATGTTCTCCCCGCGTTCGCGTGCGTTTCCTCCGGGTGCTCTGGTTTCCCTCACAGTCCAAAAACATGCGGTATAGGTGAATTAGGTAGACTAAAAAAAATGCCCGTAGTGTATGTATATGTGAATAAGAGTTTATGAGTGTTTCCCAGTGATGGGTTGCGGCTGAAAGGGCATCCGATGCGTAAAACATGTGCTGGATAAGTTGGTGGTTCATTTCGCTGTGGCGACCCCTGATTAATAAAGGCACTAAACCGAAAAGAATGAATGAATAAATGAATAAATGAATAAATGAATGAATATTTTAATATCCCGATTCCTGTCTTTAATATTTATTAGCCTAAACAAATATAACCTATATAGCCGGGTCTGTCACGTTTTAGGGTCTCCTTGAAACATTTCTGTTGTGTTGTAAGAAAATGAAGCGCGTTTTTGTAAAATGTTTGTGTTGTGAGAAAATGCAGCGCAATGTGTTTGCGTTTTGAGGATTTGCAGCATGTGTGCTGTCACTGTTTATGGAAGCAGCCATTTGTAGTGTTGTCAGAAAACCCAATGGACGTTCTAAAGTACGCTCAATCAATCCCACAATGCACCCCAAAAACAAGTGTACAACTGATGTTCATTCAACAGCAAGAAAATACCTATGATGCAAGGTGAAAATTTGTTCATACAAAAATGAATTTCTGCATCTGACCACAAGATGGCATCCACAGTGAAATCAAACGTGTAAAATTTCTAAATAAAAAAAATAATTGCTAAAAATTGTATGTGACAGAAATCAACACCCTTTCCATTACTAGTCAGCTCTCAGAACATTAAATGACGTCACTGCAGTTGAAAATCTGAGGGGCAGAAAAGAACAAACTAAACTACATTCCTTCCATTGAACTCAGTGCTCAAATTGACTCACTCGTTTTCATTCACTCCTTTAAGTGGTCTAAATTTGTGAACTAATGTAGAGAATAGTGCATGAAAGTATATAGGGAGTGATTTCTAATACAGCAAAAATCATCCCTAGACCTACTTAAATCATTTTAAGAAGCGTTTCATCTGTATGTTTCATCTTTTGAATTTATTTTTGTTTTTGTTTTTAATTTGCTTATTTGTTTATAACTATTTATTTGTCTTAATTTACCTTTATATAAGTTAATATATAAGGCACATATTTACTTTTTTATGACTAAAATTGGAAGAGCATTGCAAAAAACAAACAAGGAAAACAATAAATATAGCAGTAGTAAAAATATAGGAGTAGTAAAAATTCTCAACACTGAGCCATACTTGCGGTTTATTCTGGCAAATGTTAACTATAATTAATGCTGTTGTAATATGTCTTTAGTAATATTAATGCTGTTGTAATAGTTTTAAAGAGCCCCTATTTTGGGTTACGAAAGGTTATATTTTGCTAGTTGAAGTGCCCAACAATAGGATGATATGTATGCAAGGTTAAAAAACACTTTCAGTGTCTTATATATTTATTTTTACCTCCTTTTCCCAATGACTCCCCTATGAATCATCCCAGCGACTTATTCCCAAGCCCTTTCTTTACGTGACGCAAATATGCAGTGATTGGACCTATGACCCAGTCTGTTGTCATTTTTTCCTGCACAGAAGTACGACAGGTATTGTTTCTGCAGTACATGAGCTTTTGAGGATTGGTACCTCATCCTCAAGAGAGCTTTAGCACAATCCAAATGTGATGTCATTTTGTTTTATACTAATACCAACATTTGAAGCAGGGAACAGTTTATCTGTATTGTTCCTATATACATCATTTTATAGTAGTGTGTTTAGTATAGTGTTAATGTTTTACACCACTATAAACATTTGAAGTATTTATTGTTAAAATCAGTAAACTGTTTTATTAATGAATTTTAATTAATCATTGTCACATGTAAAAAATGTTGTCCACTAAAGTTAATCTGTATTATTCATATGTATAAACAATAATATATAATATCATAGCAACTTGTTTTGATTAGTGTTAACGTTTTATGCCAATAAGGTATTGTATAAGATAGAAATTCCAGTACTGCATGAATCAGAATAACAGAAATAGGCAGACTGGAGGAATAGTACTTTTCAACACTTCTTTTTTCAGCCTAGATTCACCAAACTTCACAATCAGATGGGAAAATGAGTGTGAGTGCATCCATTCGGTGTGTGTGTGTGTGTGTGTGTGTGTGTGTGTGTGTGTACAGTGAGATCAGGAGGTCTTTCCTTTCCACCCACTGGTGAAGGGCCTCACTGAAATCCTCTCACACCGCTGATATGGAATACTGCTGCTGGATTTGCATATCATTTGCATCTCATTAGCATAGCATTACCTCAGCACAGTTTGTGTTGGTGTGTACGGACAAGGTATCGCCTCATCAAGAGACTCACGTCCCCCTTCACCTTTTTTACTGTTTCTCTGTCATTTTTGCTCTCTTTTTCTCTCTCTCCACGTCACTCTGTGTTTCTCCCTCACTGGCAGAGCGAAGTGGAGGCGCCGCCAGGCTGATTCAGGCACGTTCTCGTCTGCTCGCCGCAGAGCTACGTGAGTAATCATAGCCCTCTGAAAAACACACACACACACACATGCAGACGCTTCAGAAACAAACAAACACGTCTCTCCCAGGTGCTTATACCTTTACCCACACCTTAATGTTATTAAAATTCCCTCCAAAATATGGCAAAAAATGCATACAAACAACCTGGTTTGGATGGAACAATGCACAGACTGGCTGTCAGTAAGTGCTCATACTGTACGTGCACAAAAAATAAACAAAACAAAACTGAAAAATAAACACAGTTCTAGTTGGTATTGTGTTTATGCAAAGAGTTTCTTTGTGCCCTGCAGTGATTGTAACACCAGAATGACGCGTTTCATATCTGGCTTTTATAAACACAGTTTCAGCATAAAACGCACATCGTTTTCAGAAAGCACGTCTCTGAATAGTAATTTAGAAGTGAAAGTTGTATTGTCTACTCATAAATACTATCATTTAATCAAAAAGCAGCCTTTACTTTCTGGTGGGTGAGACATGCTGGGATACATACAGTTTTTGTGGTTATTGTATATATACATACCAGCATACAGTAACTACTGCTTTAATTAATACTTTGAAGTACTTTATGGTTTTTTTTTTTTACAGCATTTGTCTTTTTTTATCTTAATTAAACCCTCAATTTTTGCTTGTTCAAATGGAGGTCATGCAAATTTCCGAATAAAGAGCGGGAGTGGTTAGAAACTGGTTTATTTTTGGATGGGAGCGTGCCGTCTAGCAAAATCGCTCCTGACTCCTTAGCGAGCGAGTTCGCGTATGTATGTTTGTGATTGAGACAGCGTGATGATGCATTTAGCTAGTTTATTGCTGTGTGTGTGTGTGTGTGTGTGTGTGTGTGCCACTTGCTTGGTGCTTATGTGTGTGTGTGTGTGTGTGTGTGTGTTTATACAGACAGCTTGTTATAGGCTGTCTGGACTGTATAGCTTGGTGGTTTTCAGTTTTGTTGTCCCCCCTGAATTAATTTGTTTAATCCACTTAGATGTATAAAAACAATTAAGTTAACTTAGGCCCCGTTTACACTAATGCATTTTGGTTTGAAAACGCATAAGTTTTGCTACGGTTACACCATCCGTCCACACTACGCCGGAGATTTCGAGCGCCGAAAAATGGAGCGTTTTGGAAACGCTGGAGAGGCCGTTTGATTCTAAAACGCTGCTGCTCCATCTCAGTTTGGATGAGGGAAAACGGAGACATCTGAAAATGGAGGCGGGGCTGCTCGGAATCGCTACCTGATAGGGGCTTTTATGTCATTGCGTATCCTTCCCTTATTCGTCAAGCGCCTATCACATGACTATAACACATGGCTTCAAAGCTACTGAAAGACAGCAGACCAGCCTTCACTGTAAACAACAACATGGACACAGAAATGGGAGCGTTGTTTGCACTATTGTTTGTTTTAGGCGCCATTGTGCAGTTATTCATTTGTTATGTTTGATAACAACTCAACCTCGTCGTCTGTCCACAAAAATACCTCTCTTGCTTTCTTTGCCATCGCGTTCATTGTTCAACCGGCGTTTGTTGACTAACAATAACCAAATGCTGAGCTAGACACATGCTTTCTGTTTATGCTAGAACACGCATGCCCAGAGTGCGCGAATGGTCACGTGATATACGTTTTTGGTGGCGTAGTGTGGACGGAGATATGTTCAGAAATGCTAGTTTAAACGCTAGTGTGGACGCGGATCGTTTTTGATCTAAAACGCCATTTTAAAACTAAAACGCACTAGTGTAAACGGGGCCTTAATTAGTTTGTTTCTGGAGAACACAAAGACTATAGAACACACAAGACATGTCACTCTTATAGTTTTGAATAAGATAAAGTGTAATGGTCAATTTGGTGAATGAAGCCTCACCTTCTACAGGAGCCAAACAGCGATTGATATAGACTGACGATTGTCCAGGAGAGGGGCTGAGACCAGATGTGAATTTCTGCAGATTTTGTGTGACTCAAACGATTAGAAATTAAACTAAAAGACACAGTTGTTGTTTAAATTTATTGTTGCTTCCTATTTTGAGAATTTGTTGTTTCCCCATTTAAACAGAATCATACAGTGGGCATACTGTATGAGAGGCGTTTCAAAGATGGCCGCTGAGTGAAATTACTTGCCTTAAAAGGACACCTATTTTACCCCTTTAACAAGATGTAAGATAAGCTTTTGGTGTCTCCGGAATGTGTTTTTAGAGTTTTAGCTCAAAATACCCATCAGATCATTTATTATACTGTAGCCTCCAGAATCTGCCAGTTGGTGTCTGACTACAGTGTAGCTGTTTTTGTAGCCTGTGGCTTTAAATGCAAATGAGCTGCTTCTACCTGCCCACTGTTCCCACGAGCGTGTCTGCTACTCCTGCTTTAAATCAGATAAACAGCAGTCAGTAATAGAGAAAGACACGGATGAAGTTGAAACACAGATCAATAGTCAAAACTACCAAGAAAGTTTATTTGATGTATTTGTAGTGGAGTTTAATTAAGCCTTTCTGAAACGATGAGTCACACACAAATGCTGTTTGCCGTGTACACACACACACACACACACACACACACACACACACATATTAGCGTTTACTGACACCATGCAGCCATGGTGATTATAGTGTTTAAGAATTACATGGCAATTTTACTGTCTTTATTACAAAAATGCTGTCTTTTTTATTGCTGACTTTAGTTAATGACAACAAGAAAACCATAATTATAATAATAACATTCATTCATTTTCTTTTCGGCTTAGTCCCTTTATTAATCTGGGATTGCCACAGCAGAATGAACCACCAACTTATTCAGCAGATTTTTTACGCAGCGGATGCCCTTCCAGCTGCAACCCATCACCGGGAAACATCCACACACACCCGTTCTTACACATACACAATGGACAATTTAGCCTTCCCAATTTACCTGTAACGCATGTCTTTGGACTTATGGGGGAAACCAGAGCACCCTGAGGAAACCCAAGCGAACACTGGGAGAACATGCAAACTCCACACAGAATTGCCAACTGACCCTGCCGAGGCTCGAATCAGCGACCTTATTGCTGTGAGGCAATTGTGCTACTGACTACGCCACTGTGCAGCCTATAATATCAATAAATAGATCATTTGTTTCAAATAAATTTATATAACAACTATAGCTACTTTCCCAGTGATGAGTTGCGGCTAGAAGGGCATCCGCTGCATAAAAACGTGCTGGATAAATTGGCGGTTCATTCCGCTGTGGCGATACTGAATTAATAAAGAGACTAAGCCGAAAAGAAAATGAATGAATGAATGAATGAACAATAGCTACAAAAATAACAACAACAATAATAATAATACACTCAAAAAATGACTTTTGTGGCTTGTTCAAACTACTTATTTAAAATGAGCTGAAACAACACAATTCATAAGGTTTCTTTGGTGGACAACTTAATTGTTTTACAGTATGTTCAAACCACTTAAATTTGTATAAATGTTTAAGTTAACGTATTAATTGTTGTTGTGACAACATGAGGGAATTGTGTGGAAGCCAGCATTTTTACCAGTGTATTTTTAAAGATATTTTTAGTGTTCAGAATAACAAGTGACCACCAGATACACACGCAGACTAGGATTGAGGCTAGTGCTGAGCTTTGATGTGTTAAGTACCCGAGTAGGTGAAGGTGGGTTTAATGACCCGTTGATGACCAGGCCACGACTCGTTTGTTTTCTGTCCTCTCCAGCAGACACAAGCTCCAAACCACAACCCAATCAAAGAGCTGCGCTACAAAAGACTCCTCTTTTGTTTTCTTTTCAATTACACTCAATTAACATCAACTGAATGAGCAAGCAGACTGTGTGAACGAGAGAGAGAGAGCTAGAGAATTATTCCTCTTTTATGTTCATCAGAGCCTTTCCAAACCATAGTAAGAGATGCCTTCCTAGAGAGCAACTGAACTCATCCCTTAAATTATGTTGATAGTATAATATACAGTATATATGTATAGTTAAAATCAAGACTTTTTTTCCTTGAAAAATATTTTCTAAATGATAATTAACAGAGCAAGTACAATTTCACAGTATTTTCTATAATATTATTTTTATTGTTTTATTTAGACTAGAATAAAAGCAGTTTTTAGTTATTTTAAAACCTTTTTAGGGTTAATATTACTAGCTCATTTGACCACAATTTTTTTTCAATTGCCTTCAGAACAAACCACTGTTACTCAATAGCCTTCCTTGTTACTCTAACTTGCCTACTTAGGCTAATAAACCTAGTTAAGTGTTTAAATTGCACTTAAATCTACTAATATCTTGAAAAATGTCATCATCATAAAGTCAAAAGAAATCAGTTATTAGAAATCATTTATTAAAACACTTATGTTTAAAAATGCATTGAATAAAAATCTTCTTTCCAATAAACTGAAATTGGGGGAAAAACACAGGGGGGACTTCAGACTTCAACTATTATAAATAGGGCCAGATAGTTAATCTGCTGATTTATGCAGAATTACTTTGGGGGTATCGTAACTATAAACTTAATATATGAAATAAAAAATAATACATTTTTAACTTTTATTGAATATTTACAATGCAAATCTAATTAGATCAACTTATTTGGTAAACAAAGCGTCTCTCATATATCTCTACTAAAAGACAGAAAATATTACTTTACAAACTGTATAGCAAATAAATCATATGAACATTTTAAAACTACTATTATCATATCAAAAATTATGAAATTAACATTTAATAAAATTAAATTTAGAAACTGAATAAATATAAATTTACACACATTTAAACAAGTAAACACATAGGGTCCTATCATACACCCGGCGCAGTGGGGCGCAAGGCGTGGCGCAATAGTCTTTTGGTAGTTTCAGCTTGGCGCAAGAGTCGTTTTGAGGCGTTGCGCTACGCTGTTTACTCCAGCGCAGAGTTGCGCCTCGCTTACGCACTGCTTAAAATGCACAAGAGAGCAATAGGCAAATATCTTTACATATGAAAAAATTAAATATTAAGGAGATATATAGGATATAATAAGAATAGATATAGGATATAAATATAAAGGATTAAAATATTACAAAACATATTATTTTCTAGCCTACATAAATATGAAAAATCACTGCTTTTATGTCTTCTTCATCTCGGGAGGCTTTTTCAGTTCATTCATAACAATTTACTTTTGTATAATGTTATTATTATTAGCAGTATTATTTATTATATGCATATTTAAATTTTTTTATTAAAAACAAGCTTAGATTTGCCCACCTGTCAGGTTTAAGACCATATGGGGCATGGCAGGTGTATTTGGAAATAACTCAGTATTTTGACCACACGTGGTCATTATTGTTCATTTATTCGTTTGCTAGAAATTAGAACTGAATTTAGAAATAGTTTTGAAACAAATCTTTGCGCTTAACAAACAAAATTAATTATTTATAGGCTAATTGATGTCTGTGCGTAAAGGTTTCCCCATCCAGAGCGAAGGTGAAAGTAGATTATTTATCTCTCATTCCATGCAGTAGATGCTCTGTTTAACAGTTTTCTGTTAAAAACTGTCAACTGTTAACTGTTTGCTTGTGAAATGCTCATTTTTTCCACTTAGACTTACTTTGCGTCCTGTAAATAGCGAATGCGCTCTTGGCGTGAAGCAGCTGGGTCTTAAAGGAAATGAGAGATGAGACTCTAATTGGTTTATTCTCAAAACACACCTATAACTCATTAAGAAAATAAACTTAACCCTTTTAGACCATGCGCCTTGGCGCAAGGCAAATTTACCGTCCTTAAATTAGCAAAAACGCATCTTGACACGCCCTGAAAGCGTTTGCGCCCTGCGTTTTGCGCTCTGCGCATGGACCGTCAAAATAGACCCCATAGACTCAATGATGGCTAAAAATCTGACCGTGGGGGCTAATAATAAAAAAAAAAATTGCAGTCATTTTCAAAATGGTGGTCACAGACTCACATGAATTTGCTCACATTGTAAAAGTGGATTTTCAAAAACATGCAAACAGAAACCCCAACTGAGCCGAGGTTCGAACCAGCGATCTTCTTGCTGTGAGGCGACAGCACTACCTTCTGCGGCACTGCCTCGCCCAAAATAAAGTCATTTTTAAAGCAAATAGCTTTTTGTTGATCTACATATCAAGAGTCACTAATGTGATTAGTTGTCTTAGCACTGCATTTGGTATAGATAAGGTGTTACAAGTTATAACTTAATATAAGTTGCAGCCTAAAATGTTCATTTATTAGATTCAGGGTCAGATTTGTTAACAGACTAAACGAGCGCAAACTGTCTTTGTGGCATTAAAATAGTACTGCCAGTATTTACTAAACACTCACAGCAAAGAACAGCTCTGGACACTGGTGGTTCTGTGCTTAACCTTACTGAATATCCATTTGTAGAACTTGGTCAGACGCTAATTTTATGGCAAGGAAAGTGTTTGAATGAATCAATATGTTTCTGGTCTTCAAATTACAGGTATCTGTGAATTATTTAAAGTCAGCCAGCAAACAAAATGTACTCTTCTTATTTTTATAAGTATTCAGTAGTGTTTGGAGTAAATAATGTATCTTTCTGCACTCATAATCTACAATTACAAAGCACTCAAACAAAACTGTGTTTGCTGTTAGTTCAAACTATTTATTTAAAATGTGCTGAAATAATTATTGAGGGTTGTTTGAGATGACTTAATTATTTGTGATGATTTAATAATAACTTAAACATAAATTTGTAAAAACTAATGAGTTAACTTAGTTCTTTCATGTTGTCCCAACACAAATCGATTGAATGAAACCCAAAAATTTTTAACAGTACAACCTTCCCTCCTTCTTGGAAACAACTTTTCATTACTTCTGGTCACATGGAATGCTTTTATGGCGGGGCTATCAGTGCATGACTCGTTTCTGTCTTGCCTTCGCAAGAAGTAGAAGTTTGAATGAATATGATCTGTAAAATTTAGCTCCTTGTTTTGTAAAAACATTCTGTATCGGAGGGAGTACAACTGGCATTCAAATCTTCCCACGTTTTGTTAACGACGCCCATCTACCATCTATCCAGTCAGTTCCCAAAACACAATTATGTACCAGTCAAAATTTTCATCTCATTGACTGTTTTTCATGCAGTTGGATCCGAAGTTTAAAGTCGGAGCAGTCAGCTGGGGCTTAGTGACTTGCTTTATAATAAGATTTCTCTGAATTTCCACAATATTTTTACAATATTAAGGCCCAATCCCAATTCTACCCTTGATCTTTCCCTAACCCCAACCCCTCGTTTTGTGCGTTTTTGTGAAGGGGTAGGAGTGTCCCAATTCTCTTTAGCTTAAAGGTTTAGGGCTAAAGGGAAGGGGTAGATAGCACTTCGAATGGAGATTTTTCAGGACCACACTCAAAACCAAGGGGTAAGAAAATTTCACAGAATACACCAGCCACAACGGCATCATGGCTGCCCCTAGAAGTCAGGGAATACACAAATTAGGTTTTTTGTCATTATTACGAATTTTTACAACAAACAAGCACAATATATATATTCATAAATAAAACGTTTTATGAATACATATATATTGCTTTAATATTCACATATTCATATTACTATATTCATAACCGTGTTCATGTTTTACCGTCATGCTTAAAAAAAACACTAAAATAAAAACCGCTAAATTTTGCTATCTATAATGCCTAATAATAAATCCTGTACAGCAGTCCCACAACATTCTGTCACTCGATGACACTCAAATACCCTCTCAGTAATGTCTAGTGGCTGGAAATGAGCTTTTTACAGTGTCTGGTGTGTTAATGTTGTTTTTTGTGTGTTTACATAGATGCATATGGCCACTGTGTAAATGCACAGTACAGTTATGATCTTTTGCCACATTAGATCGTTATGATAACATGATATATGCCTTCAGTGATTACCTGAAGATAAATACCAAAATAAAAATGCTGCTGGAATAACTACAGCAGTCACGATCGTCAATCTCATATAAAGCAAATAATCACGATGACTTACGATGTAGGTGCTGTAGGGCAGTGGTCCCCAACCCCCGGGTCGCGGACTGGTACCGGTCCGTGGATCAATCAGTACCGGGCCACACAAGAATTGATTATTTTTAAGTTGGCAGATAAAGTAGCTGCATTTAAAGCCAAACTGGTGTTGTGGGGACGGTGCATGAACAGAGGCATATTTGACATGTTTCAAACATTAGCAGGGATTTTGTGCGAGACTAAGCCTGCGCCCTCACTCACCAAGCTGGTGCACGATCCCCAGTATCCGTTCTTAAAGGGGTTTGAGCGCTACTTCTCAACCTCAAAGGACCCGCAAACGGCCAAGGAATGGATACGTGACCCATTTGTCAACAAACCAGCTGAATCCAGCATGTCGGTGCAAGAAGAAGACCAACTGCTGGAGATCGCAAATGACGGCGGCCTTAAAACAAGACAACAACTCTGCCGGTGTTCTGGATTAAAGGCATGGCAGAATACCCGGAGATCTCTAACACAGAGCTGAAAACCCTGTTGCCATTTTCAACATCCTATCTGTGTGAAGCGGGGTTTTCCGCAGTGACAGCCACCAAAAACAAGACAAAGGAGTAGACTGGACACAAGCAATACACTTCGGGTGTCAATAGCCCCTTTCACACAGTGATACCGGTAAATATGTGGAAAATTTCCGGAATTACTTTACCGGGAAACTCAAAAAAGAGCTGTTCACACAGGCGAGGACGTTACGGAATTGTTCCGGGAAAGAGCATACACACATCCATTCCAAAATACTGGTAATTCTGCCATAACCAGAAATGAGCTCTAAACGGCTGCACTTGTATTTGTAAACATTTGACTACATCACAAACTCTGTGGATGGATCAGTATTGTGAACAACTTTGATGAAAACATACAGAGAAACACTTTCGCATGTCGAGATTTACATGATATGTGTGTGTGCTGGCACTCACGGGCTGTTTCACAGGCACACGCAAAGCTTGAAGGTAAACAAACAACGGCTTGTCATAAGTATCTTATCGATAATTGTTTACACGGTTGGCATTGAGATGAAAATATAAACGCTATCTGCCTAATTTCTAGCAGCTAAATGTGTCTGGAAAAATATTCAAAGGCTTTTATTCTCATAAACCGCGCAGATGGAATGCGTCTGACTGTTCTGATTGGCTAAAGCAGACGTCTCACGTCAGCACGTTCTAGACCTGCACGCGCTCTTTCCGGCAATCTTCCTTCTGCCATTACCCCCAGATGGGACCTCGTTGCAAAGAAACAAGCTCAGGGCTCCCATTGATTTAGCGTTACGAACAGTTTTTGATGTTCTAATATGTTATATTGTTGGAGCAATGTGTTAATAAAGTTATTACTTCCTAATGTTATAATAGCATTGTAATGTTGGAGCAATGTGCTAATAAAGTTCCATACAAGTACACTGTGGATTCACGTTTATTATTATTATTATTTCAACCCCCCTGTCCGCCGTAAAATTGTCAAGCGTTGACCGGTCCGCATTTAGAAAAAGGTTGGGGACCACTGCTGTAGGACTGTCCCATTTCTTAGGGGTAAATTTTGGAAGCCCTTCCCATTCACACTGTTTCAAGGGGCAAGGGGAAGAGGTAGAGGTAGAAAAGTAGAATTGGTATTGGGCCTAAGTATGGTAGTTTGTGAAAGACTAAAATTGGTTGGGATTAAGCATTGACAAATGTTATTTTTGATTTATTTCACAATTCTAAGACATGTCACAAAATAATAAATCATGATCCTGCTTTCCTTGCAAAGATTGCAATGCTCATTTTACATAAGGAACTCGTGTATCACCAATTTACATTACGAACTGCTTCAAAAAGGTTTCATTTGGATATTCTATGACCACTTCACTTTTATTTTGCTTCTGTCTCCACATTGTTGAAGTGTTTAGCACCATCAAAAGCAAAAATTATATTTCCACAATAGAATTTATTTGCTCACTAAACATTTTGGAAATCTTTTCTTTGTACTTTTTTGTTAATTAAATAAAAGTTACAGATAATCAGCGAATCATGTTTTCTTCATTTTGTTGCATTTTAAAAATCCTGTAGCTTTTTTTTCTGGAATTTGGGTTGTTTGTTTTTTATACTTATGGGATCTTGATCTTTGCTTCAACAACTTCAAATGTCTAAATGTTTAACAAATTACTTTTTTGCAGTTTGAAATTGTATATTTCTTGGATTGGTCATGCTAATTAAGGTTAAAAAAAACTTATAATTTTCAAACCTATTTTTATAGATTTATTTCAACACATTTCATTTCTTTTACAATTTATTGTTTCAGACTACTAATAAAAGCGTCAGTAAAAGTCACTGTTAATCTTTACATGTAAAATTTCAACATCAATTGTTTCCAGAGGAGTGATAAATGCCCGATAATGCAATTTGAAAGTGTGAAAACACCCATGAATCACAAAATACAAGAAACCGTTAATTACCTTTTTTTTACTGTGTGTTCAGCATGTGTTTGCGAGTATTGTGTGTAACTGGCAGAGAAATACAGTACCATAGTTCGCTTTTTAATTAGAAATGACAGTAATAATAGCCTCTACGCAGCAGATTATGTCAAGTGTTTTGTTGTGCTGGCTGATGTAACGTACACATCGTTCCAGATCGTGCATTTAAAACAAAAGCACCAGAATACTAGAGCGCTCAACAACTCTTGGGTTTGAACTTATCCGTGTGAAAGGCTCCCGAAAGGCCCAAAAAGCTTGTTTATTTTTTTAAGTAGGACATGATAATTCATGTGAAGGGCCATTGGTTCGGTCCGTGACGCTTGCGGCGCTGTGGACATTTGGCTAAGATCCCACAGCAACCCATTAGCAGAATTCCAGCAATAAACACAATTCAGGCCAAACGGCAGAGGACGGGACGGCGCTTGCTCAATTCCATCCACATCCAAAAACATCCCGGTTTTTAAAATAAATAAATAAATGAAAGAAATCCTCCTCAGAATGCAAAATAGAATTACTAAGACTGCCATGAGTCAGTAACGGCGACTGTGTCAATGTTGCTTAAGCTAAATTAGAGCTCCTTCAACGAGCAAACACACCGTTTCTCTCTCTCTCCACCAAACAAACACACACACACAGTGAGAATAGCATGATCTCACTGTCTGTCTGGGTACAAAAAGCAGCAGTGCGCACACACGCAGACTAATGGGCATTTGATTAGACAGAAGCTCGTGCCTTGCAGTGATCAATAAGAATGATAGAGAGCTAATACGTCTCTGTCTGGGCCAGGCCACAGTGCCGTTTAATGGCAAAGTCTACAGGGAAAGCGTTCACCACGCTGATCCCCCAACAAGGGCAATTGACCAGCCCGTCTGTGACAGTGACCTCTCCACTGGCCAGACATACATCATTAAGAGGTGACAGACACACACACACACACACACACACACGGTCATGCGTGAGAGGTTAAGACACACATTTACAGATGGGAATAAGATCAGCGTGTGTCTGGAACACCAGATGAGGCATTTTATTGTTGGGATTCAGCATTTTGCCGTTGTGGGGGTGTTGATGCATTATGCGGTTCAGGTTCAATCAAATTTGGGATGTCCTGATAGATTTTTTTTTAGGATTATTGATGAGAGGATGGACTCAACTCACATTCCTCAAATGAGCAACACGGCTCAACATGTCAAAGCACATTCTAACCGCTTAGCTACAGGTCCCGCTGTGTTTGCATTTAAGTAAAAATAAATGAATAAATTAAATAAAATAAGGCAACAATGTAGTGCAGTGGGTAGCGCTGTCGCCTCACAGCATGTAGGTCACTGGTTCAAGCCCTGGCTAGGTCAATTGGCATTTTTGTGTGGAGAGTCCTCCGGGTGCTCCAGTTTCCCCCACAGTCCAAAGACATGCGGTATAGGTGAATTGAATAAGCTAAATTACTTGTAGTGTATGTGTGGGTGCCAGAGTGTATGGGTGTTTTCCAGTGATGGGTTGCAACTAAGAGGGCATCTGCTGCAAAAAAAAAAACATTTAAGGATAAGTTGGCAGTTCATTCCGCTGTGGCATAACTAAACATCTAATAACTAAATCCAGTTTAATTAATATATAAAGTGACTAATTTGTTCAAAATGTCATGGCTGTTTTTTTTTTGTTTTTTTTTTCTGTGTTTCAGTGATTGATGTGATGTGTGATGAAACAACGCCTCATCCCTCGACCCTTCAATCACATGTGGTCACAGAAGATGCATTTGAGATGCATGTTATTACCAGGTGAAAACGTAATGTGTCTCAAATGACCACATGTGATCAGATCATCAGAGACCAATAATAACAGCAGAGTCTTAAAAGCACTGTTTACATATACTGTACATGTGGTCACATTCACACTTTGGACCCTATCATACTCCCAGTGCAGTAAGGCGCAAGACGTGTATGCCGCGATGTGTTGCTATTTTCAGAGCAGCGCAACCCTAATTTTCCTGCTTTGCACCACATTGTTTAAATAGCAAATCCATTTCAAAAACTTTGTGGACTTTTGTGGACTTTTGTTACACATCTTACAGAAATACGCAAATATCTTAACAAATAAAAAAACACTAAAGGATTATTAGAAAAATTATTATTTTTTACATAAATATAAAAACACTACCTTCATGCCTTCTTCATCTTTTTTCAAGCTTTTTTCAGTTTATTCATGACAAATTGCCTGTGCATAATGTTATTGTTATTATTAGTAGTAGTAATTTTATTTATTTTATGCATATTAATATTTGTTTTATTAAAAACTTTGTTATTATTGTTCTTTTATTCGTTTGCTGGTAATTAGAACAGAATTTAGAAATAGTTCTGAAACAAATTTTTGCTCTTAACAAACAAAATTAAATACGTAGGCTAATGGATGTCTTCAGTGGAGTGCGTACAAAAAACGTTTACTTATATCTATTTTAAAAGAAAGTAAAGAGGCCGATTGGAGGAGGCTTGTTTTTTATCCTCGCATTGCAGATGGTCTGTTTAACTGTTTTTTTCATTAGCAAACCGTCCCGTTTTTCCACCTAGCAAATGCGCTATGACACTCCACAACCGATTCTTTAAAGGGAATGGGAGATAAGACTCTGATTGGTTTATTCTTAAAACACACCCATAACTCATTAAGAGAATAAGCACAACAATGTTAGACCATTTGTCGTGGTGTAAACCATATTTTTCCATCCTTAAAATGCCAAAAGTGGATTCGGACATGCCCTTAATGCTTTTGCACCACGCGCTTTAGACTTTGCACCGACATCGTTAAAATAGAGCCCAATGTCTCTGCCTTCTGTGACTGCTTAAAAAGTACAGGAATTATAATTTAAACTGAAAAATGATTACCCAATTTCTGTACTGTAAAAATTTTGTACAGTTTTTGTCCAAATAAGTTAAATTAAAAAAAAAAAACTAACCAAAAACCAAAAATAGTTATACTTTTTACCATTAAGGATAGATGGAACAGAGATCCAATAATGCATTTTAAAATAAGAAATAAATGATAAATCATTCTGTCAATCATTAGATACTGCTTTCAGTGGATATTTTTAGTGTACAGAAAATGTGCTTGTGTAAAAAGAAGCCACTTTAAACTATCTTTATAGTAATCATCTTTACATGCCTTTAATACTATATATAGCATTAAATTGTTGATTTATTGCAAACATTTTCAATATGAATATTGATATATGCACTTTTGTGATATTTTGATTATTTTAATATACTGAACAGCCCTAATACCTATATGTAACAACACATTTCCTAATTACAATATCTATAATTCACCTCTTCCATCCTTAAACCTACCCATACCCCTGAGGCTACATTTACACTTTTTTAACATTTTTTCCCTTGTGTTTTAAAAATGGATCACGTTAACAGGACAAGATTTTCATGTTTTTACATTTCATTGTTTACAAAGAGTTAAAGTCAGAATTATAAGACCCTTTGAATTTTTTCTTTTCTTTTTTTAAATATTTCCCAAATGATGTTTAACAGAGCAAGAACATTTTCACTGTATGTCTGATAATATTTTTTCTTGTTATTTGTTTTATTTTGTCTAGAATAAAAGCTGAAGTGTCTTGAAAAGAAGTGTCTTGAAAAATATCTAGTCAAATATTATTTACTGTCATCATGGCAAAGATAACATAATCAGTTTTTAGAGATGAGTTATTAAAACTATTATGTTTCGAAATGTGTTGAAAAAAATCTCTCTGTTAAACAAATTGGAGGAAAAAATAAATAAGGGGCCAAATAATTTAGGGGAGCTAATAATTCTGACTTCAACTGTATATTGTATACTGTAAAAATGCTGCATTTACACAAATTTATTTAAAATATATGCAAATATTTCATGTGAATATATGAAATGTATATTCTGGATTTGGTGCTGTGGCCTTGTTAGTAAACAGTACCTGTACAGCTTAGCACTAATAAGCATGTAGAATTAGCCATTTGTATAATGTGAGAGTTTCAGATTTATGGATTTTTAGTCTCAAAAAAGCCATTGTTGTAAACGAACACTAAAAACTTGACTGTTTTTGGCTGAAAATAATGTCTTGTAAACTTCCCCTGAATCTCAAACTCTCATTTTCCACTTGAATACCAGTAAAAGTGATTTGCAAAACAACATGAACAGAATTAAACTGCACGTACACAGTTAAAAACAGCTAATATAAAGTGCAACCGAACAAAATACACACACACACAAACGTGTGCTTAGACAGTGCGAAAGGTGAGTGAAAGATGTAGGGCACAGCTGGATAAACAGAACGAAAGAGAGAGAGAGATGAAGAGAAAGAAAAGGTGGCAGTGGTAAAGCAGTGAGACAGGCAGAAAGCGAGTGAGCGAGCGAGAGGGCGAGGACAGGCAGCTGCAGTGCTGTGATAGGACTCAGGCAGACACGGCGAGAGGAGCAGATATCAGCGCTGACATTTCGGGCTCCGCTACCCCCAACAGCCCCCTGGGATCACAGCAAGCGCCCTGTCAATCTCCCAGCGCCTGTCACTCTCCTTTTCCTCACTCGCTTCTCTTTCTCCCCATTATCTTCCGAGCAGCGTGCGGCCCTTCATCTGGACAGACCGTTGATCCATATCACCCCTTCTGTCCTTACCGGCCCACTGTCACCCGCCGGAGAGGGAGAAACCCAGAGACTCAAAGCAGGACGGGAGGGTCGAAAGTGAGGAACGCGAGGAGAGAGAGAGGCAAAGGTCGAAGGCACTCTCGCCCCTTAAATGAATGAAGGAAAAAAAGGGAAAGGATGAAATGGAGAGGGGATCCAGCGGTTGTGTTGCGCTGCTCGCTCTATTGTGCTTGCTTTCAGAAGTGCTCAGTTTGAGTGGCAGGCCGTCACAGATCAGCTCCCCGCTAAAGCATCCTGGCAGGCCGGGGTGACGGGCCAGGAAGGGATCTAAGTGGGTTTATCAGCGCCTCTTAACGCCTCTCCAGCTCCCTGACACAAAAGAGAGGGGTATTAAACATCTAAAGCAAACCAAAAAGCGTGAAAGCTCCTTATAGGGCCTCAGGATTGCGGATGTGCCTGGGATCTTAAAAAAAAAAAGGGGAGAGAAAGAAAAGAGAAAAGAGGAGGAGAAAAGAGTGTCACAAAAAATAAAAACAATGAAAAATGTCAAAACAATACAGAATTCAAAAAGGAGAATAATGTTGTCATTCTGGACAATCACATACTAATGCAATATACAAATAAAAATGGCTACACAGCAAGAATGTTTTATTTATTTATACATTTTCTTTTAAGCTTTCAGTACCTTTAATAATCAGGGGTCACCACAGTGGAATGAACCGCCATGTTTTACTTAAATAAAAATAATAAAAATTGTGACTGATTTTAAAAATGGCATTTTTCTCTGCTTTGTCGTAATTATGTGTTTAAATGTGTGATTATACAGTATATACACAACATGGTTGCCGGGTGTGATTTTGCCAAGTACAATGCGATACTGGATTAACATCTGTGTTGACCCTGGAACATCATTTTTTGTTGGAATATGTAATCCATACCCATTCCCTAGCCCTAAACACAACCATAACAGTAAATTATTTCCAAAATCAGAGGAGAATAACAGTTGGATAACAATCATGTAGAAGTGGATAAACCTAACAGTAAGCATAAACATAACATAACGGTAACAGAACAGTAAAGATATCCCTTAATTCTGATTGGTTGATGGGAATATTGTTCCAGTATTAACCTAGATGTTAATCCAGGAATGAGTCCTACTTGGTTAAATCACACTAACCCAACATGGCTGTAATAATAATAATAATAATAATAATAATAATAATTATTATTATTATTATTATTATTATTATTATTATTATTATTATTATTATTATTATAGTTGACTATATTACGGCAACGTGGTGGCGCAGCAGGTAATGCTGTCACCTCACAGCAGGAAGGCAGTTGGCATTTCTCCTCATGTTCACACAGGTTTTCTCCGCGTTTTTTCCCACAATTGACCGTGGTGTGTGTGTGAATGAGAGTGTATGGGTGTTTCCCAGTGATGGGCTGTGGCTGGAAGGGCATTCGCCATGTAAAACGTGCTGGATAAGTTGGTGGTTCATTCCGCTGTGGCAACCCCAGATTAATAAAGGGACTAAGCTGAAAAGAAAATGAATGAATGACTTTTATTATGATTATTATTATTATTATTATTATTATTATTGTTATTATTATTATTATTATTATTATTATTATAAAAATAGCACTAATCTGAACATAAAATGTAATATACTGTGATTTATATTTATTATTATTATTATTATTAATAATAATAATAATAATAATAATAATAATAATAATAATAATAATAATAAAAGGCTTTATTATTATTATTAAAATAGTTATAATCTGAAAATAAAATATAATACTGTATTAATTATTATTAATAACAATAACTGACTTTTTATTATTATTAAAAAAGCAATAATCTGAATATAACATATTATATGGCATTTATTATTATTAATATTAATAACAACAACAACGATGATGATAATAATAATAATAATAATAATAATAATAGACTATTATTATTATTAAAATAGTAATAATAGGAACAGAAAGTAATATATTATGTTTATTTATAATTATAATAATAATTGACTATTATTGGTATTAAAGTAGTAATAATCTGAACATAAAATGTAATATACTGTATTTAATAATATTAATAATAATAATAATTATCATCATCATAATTGACTATTATTTTTATTATTATTATTGAAATAATCTGAACATAAAATATAACATACTGCATTTAATAATAATAATTATAATTATAATAATATTAAATGACTTTATTATTCTTATTATTAAAATAGCAATAATTTTAATATAAAATGTAATATACAGTAGCCTATTTATTCATAATGCTAATAATAAATAATTATTGACTTAATTATTATTATTATTAAAATAGCAATAACTTGAACATAAAATTTAATACACTATTTATTAATAATAATAAGAACAATAATAACAACAATAACATTTGAAATGGATATGGTAACGGTTCTGTCAGAAGCCCAAAAAAAAGTCTAAAATGCATTTATGAATGAAATAAATAATTGTGTGAAAGTAAATAACTTTTTCATGAAAGTAGATTTATTCTATCAGTTTGCAGCAGTCAAGACAGTTGTTGCATCTGTGTGTTTGTTTGGTGTGCCCTGCTCTAGAGTTGACCCGTATCTAAGTCAGGGGCTGGTAGGGGGTCCAACTTCACGTGTTTGTAAACAAAGGGTCATGCAGAGGTTTCAGTCTGCCTGCAGGGGGGGTGATGCATGTGATCAGAGACCCACTACATCCTCCCAGACGTCACAGTCTGGAGGAAATGAAAAGAGAAAAAACTAAGAATTTTTGTTTTGTTTTTTAAACTTTTCTGTCTGAGATGTTGCCTAGAGCTAGTTCTGTGTAGCCAAGCCTTCAGACTGACGGCAAGGACCACTCAAAAGGCCATATGACTGACATGGAAATCAACCACAGTTCATTGGATGATTCAGCCTGATCTCATATTCAAAAGGCTCTTAACAGTAATCCTGCTGATCACTTCTTTAGGTACCTTCAAATGAAAGAATTTGTGAAGTAATATTTCTAATTATGCCACGTCGTCATCCATGTATCTGGACACATTTCTGGGATAATGTCGTGGAGAGGGTGGTACCATTTCCATGATTTACAAGGGTTTAGAACAGGTGAAAAGTCAATCTATGGCGAAAATTAAATCTGCCTGGGAAGAACTTGCAGTAGAATTTCCAAGAGAAATTTGAGAACTAAATCTTGAACTGGTCCACAGATGTTCCATTAAACTCATTCAGTTTAAAGTGCTTCATAGGCTTCACTATTCCAAGTGTAAATTGAATAAAATATTTCTAGAAGTGTCGCCATTGTGTGACAAATGTCAGTTTTTAGATTCCAATCTGTCCCATTCCTAGGTTGTGTGTCCCACATTAAAGAGTGGAACAAAGTATTCCATGTTTTTTCAGATACATTAGACATTCTGATTAAACCAAATCCTATATTAATTGTATTTACAGTTTCCGAAGAATTTGTGAGACTTACACTGGTACAACAACAACAACAGTTTCATATTGGTTGATCTCTGCCAAAAAAAAAAAAAAAAATTATCCTTTTGCTTTGGAAAAAAAAAGAAGTTCCAACTCTTAAATTATGATGACAGAGTTATACAATACATCGGTAAAAAAAAATCTGGTATACCCTAATAGACAAAGTTTTGTTGGGAAAGTATGTTTATTTTTTATGTTTATTTTTTGTTTAATTGTCATTTTTATGACTTGTTTTTAATGTCTTGTTAAAATGTAAGTTTTATGTTTGTATTTTTTTGAGTGTATTTACAAATGAAAGTCTGCTAAAATTTCTAATAATGAAAATATTTAAACCAAAAGGTTCTTTATAATGATAAAAGATCAACAATATAAAATATTTCATGTAAATTGTTCTTTGGGAAACCAACAATGTTTTTTCTATGGCATCAGTAAACCCCATTTTGCAATCTTTAGTTTCAAAGGTCCCCTTAGGAGTTAGCTTTGTTTGATGTGTGATAACTTCAACAGGAATACAGGGCAGGACATACACTGAAAAAAATATTCAAAGATGATTCCTTGGATTTACTAAATCTTTTTAAGTTAAGTGGGTGTAAACAATTTATTTGGGCTGAATTTAAACAAATAAATTGAACATTATTAAATGTAGTTTGTTTGTTTAGATTCAACACACATAAATTGCAACAATTTTGCATCGATTCTTTTTGGTGTACAGTAGCTCCTTCCCCTTTATACAAAACAGCCAATAGCATTTTGTTTATGTTATAGCTTTGCCAAAGCACATCTGACTCATGACAGCCACAGTGTAATTGCAATGCGTCTTACCATTCCTCTGCTTTAAAATACAACATTCAGTGTAATTTAGATGGATCTGATACAGTTTGTAGTCCATGCCAACTCACACATATGATCCACTCATGTCTATGGGCTGATGTGAACTATGTATGTGCGCTGTGGTGGTTCATATGATATTAACGCAAAAATAAGACTTCATTCTTTCCAATGGTAAGAATATTTATACGGTCTCATTGTTTTTATTCTATATACTGTAGTCAGGGTAAGGGTTTACATTTTGTGTGTGTGCACCCTTTGCTATTGCCATAGAGAGGCAAATATCCATATGAACGATGCATTTCAGGTAATATAATCAAAACAATTTTTTTTTAGCTTCATCGAAATGGGATGAACCATTTTTAAAGCAACAAAAATGTTTTGTTTTTTTTTTGTCTGAAATATATTGTGCACACGAAGATATGTAAACACAAAAATATATAATTGTCATAATCTGAATATGTTAAAGGTTCAAAAATATTACAATTGACTGCTTTGTAGGAAAAATTCTAAATGATTTTTAAAAATATTATTAAACAAAAAGAAATTGCATTGCTTTTCCTGAAAAGGTTACATTTTAAAGCTTTGGTCACTTTGGTCCCCCATTATCTTCCATAGAATCTAGCTCAGACCTTACTCCACTAATTCAATGCACTGGTATCAGCATGTACATCACGTGTTCTAGTCTGGCTCACGTCATTATCGTTTCACAATTTCCTTTTCCATAATGTTCCAAAATAAAAAAGCAAAACAGACAGTTTCAACTGCTTCTGTGCTTGAACGAGTGAGTGTGTGTGTTTTTCTGGCCTTATCTCCATGTTACCTTTGACTTTTCTCAGCTTGTGTTGGATGTGTTTCAGAGGCATGGTAATTACATAATTACTGCTGTAATTAGCACTGTGGTTGATTGGGAGAGAGCTCGAGGGAGGCCACCGCAGGTCAACTCAACATGGCTGCGTGCCTACACCTGACCGACAGCATTCCCACACAGTATCACTGCTTTTCCTCACACTCCTTTTCTGATAATGGCTGTTTACACCAACACGTGGAGGTGGGTTCAAAGCCGTAGCAAAAACATATGCGAGAGCTCCTCGTGTATAATAGCTCGACCACAGCCAAGCTCGCTGCTAATGTGGTTATGAAGCTCAACGAGCAAAACTCTGCCACTTCAATGTGGAGGCGTCATTCGTCTCTTCGAAAATAGCTACTCGGACGCCAAGTTTACGACAGCGAGGTCTCTGATATCGACAGCTCATTAGCAGACCTTCTGTCTGAAATGATACACGGCAACCTGCCATGTTTCCTGTGGAAAGAAGATTTTCAAACCCATTTAGAGATATAATGTGCGCACTGGCTTCCATTTGAGATGACCTGTGATCCTCTCAAACAAAAAGTTTCCAAAATATAATCTGACAGAAGAACCGGATGACCTAGTACATTTGCCAAAATGCGCAGCAAGAACAAATTGCGTGGAATACTGTAGTCCACATTGCAATTCAATGCCCTTGACTTAACCTTCCAGATTCATATTTGATGAATGAACTGTAAGCCACCATATTTAAAACCACATTTTTCATGTATTATTTTAGTGTACTGCCAAAAAGAGAGATTTGTGCTAAATTTATTGAACAGGGCAAATTTGGATATGCTCATACGACCAGCCTAAGCGCTCAATTCAGATTTAACTGCTCAGATCTTATTCTTTATTTTTTCATTTCTTGTACAGTTGTTTAAAACTGATGTTTTAAGCATGGCCAACATGAGGTTTTGGTGCAAACAGATCATGGTCTGGGGAAAAACAAAACTGGACAATGGTTTCTGGCCTCTCTCACTCTGAAATTTACGTATTGCATTGTAAACACCAATCGGCACCTTTGGTATAAGCTGTCATGTTTTGCTTCTATATAGAGCTGTCACTTTAATACTTGTGAGTTCTGACATAACGCTGTCCATCCACATCCAAACACCTTTCAAGTCTTGATAACTTTGTCTTTGTGAAATCTTTGAGGTGACGCCTGTGAGTGCAGAATTGTGACAAATATTAATCTTGAGTGACTGTTCAGAATGAGGTCACAATTCCAAAAATCTGACCTGCATCAGATTTAATCACAAAATCGAGACCCAAAATGAAAGTATGAGCAGTTGATGACCAATGCAAACAAAAAAAAACATTAAAAGAATAGTTCAGCCAAACCTAAAAATTTATTTGAGTGTTTATGTTTTATGTTTAACACAAATGTAGATATTTTGAAGAAAGCTGAACACCAGTAACCACTGGCATCCATTGTAGTAAAAACAAATACAATGGAAGACAATGGTTACCGCATTCCAGCTTTCTTCAGAATATCTTCTTTTATGTTCAACTCAAACAGGTTTGTGTTTTAGGTGAACTAGTCCTTTTATGAAGTCAACAAGAAGAGTCAGTGATAATAATATGCTGATATTCTAACATATAAACTTGGGTTAATACATTTAACAGTAGCTGTATTTCCATCCAAAAATGTAACACATTTATGCACAAAACTGGAGCATCGCAAAAAAGATGTGCGAAAAAAGCAGCGTCAAAGAGAATAAAACAAGTCAAAGAGAATAAAAAAGTCACTTCCTGATTAACTGCCACCAAATATCAACAGTAAAAACGGAACTTACTGGGGTAGGAGAAGCTGCGTGAATCTTTTCCTTATCTAAACAATGACTTTCACCTCTGAAGATGATGCCGACACTGAATGAATGCCTGGTAGCTTTTTGAAGCCATGAGATGCAGAACACAGATGCTCTTAACAATTCTGGACGTAATTAATAATATAGTAACACTAATACTGAAATGGTTCAGGAATTTTAGAATGACCAAAGCAACATTTTAGATGTTTTACAATGCACTCCGCCTGCTGGTTTATCCATTAACATAAATCTTGCCTAAATCTTGCACACAGCAGATCTCGCAACTCAATTTACAATTAGAGGGATACAAAGTTAGCTTTAGCTCTACTATAAAAGATCTGGGTGTCATATTAGACAGCAATCTAACTTTTAAAAACTATATATCCCATGTCACAAAAACTGCCTTCTTTCATCTGAGAAATATCGCTAAATTACGAAATATGCTATCCATCTCAGATGCAGAAAAGCTAGTCCATGCTTTTATGACTTCGAGACTGGATTACTGTAATGCTCTATTTGCTGGCTGCCCAGCATCCTCTATTAACAAACTTCAATTAGTGCAAAATGCAGCAGCCAGAGTTCTGACCAGGTCTAGAAAATATGATCATATAACCCCAATTTTATCCTCCTTACACTGGCTGCCTGTTAAATTTCGTATTGAATTTAAAATATTACTTCTCACCTATAAAGCTCTAAATAATCTAGCTCCTGTTTATCTAACCAACCTTCTGTCTCGCTACGAACCAACTCGCTCCTTAAGATCTCAAAATTCAGGGCTTCTGGTAGTACCTAGAATAGCAAAATCAAGTAAAGGAGATCGAGCCTTCTCTTTCATGGCTCCTACACTCTGGAATAGCCTTCCTGGTAATGTCCGAGGCTCAGACACACTCTCCCAGTTCAAAACTAGATTAAAGACCTATCTGTTTAGTAAAGCATACACTCAGTGCATCACCTAGCAGGTTCCACACTGGCTTCTACATCTTGCTTATATACACTATGAACAGCAGCTACGCTAATTATTCTCTTTATTCTCTATTTTCACCTGGGGATACTCATCCCGAGGTCCTCAGATTAGGCGGAGTCACTGATTGGATCCAAGACCAGCGACGTGATGATCCCAAGGATTCCATATCCAGGACCAGGCCATATCCTGAGCTGCTGCTGCGCTGATGGTCGTGGGGAGTGGAGAACATGAGTCTGATTCCAGCGACGCTCCAGGGACAGACGAGTCTTCATTGAGGCCATCTTCCAGCATAAACCACGGCGAATGAAGTTCTGCACAAGACTTTTGGCCAGCGGAGAAATTAAAATGGTCGTGCCCAACTGAGTCTGGTTCTCTCAAGGTTTTTTTTCTTCACTCCCATCAGGTGAAGTTTTTTTTCCCTCTCCGCTGTCGCCACTGCCTCGCATGGTTCAGGATTGGTAGAGCTACGCATCGATGAATTTGCTCTTCAGTGTTTGAACTCTCAGTAATGATTAAATCACACTGAACAGAGCTAAACTGAACTGAACTGAACTTAAACACTAAAACCTGAACCACACTGTTCCAATTACTATGACCATTTATGTGAAGCTGCTTTGACACAATCTACATTGTAAAAGCGCTATACAAATAAAGCTGAATTGAATTGAATTGAATAACACACATTTTTATCATCACATGATCTTCACATGACTTTTTTTAATGCACATACTGGAATTTGTTCTGTCCAAGTGTTTCCATCCCAGTTTATGCGCATCTTTTCTTATTGAATAAAAAGTTTATCCTACTCAGTTTTGCGCATTTTCAATATCTTGGCATTTCAATCAACCGATTTTTTATGCGCATATCCAAAATGCACATACATAAAAATAGGTTGATGGAAACGTAGCTACTGTGAGAAAAAAAAAAGATTTACGAAAAATATTTTATTTCTCTGTAAAATTGTGTTCCCGACAACACAGTGAGCAACTTTTAAGATTTGTGTTTTTATGATGATGACCCATTCACAACAACAGGTCAACTGTGCGTTTACAAAGCCTGCTAAATATGGAGCAAATACATTGACTCCTGAAAACATTAAATCATGACACACGATTCTGCTATCCCACAATAAATGACCTTAAAAGGCTCTATTTTGACCTTAAAGGGCTCAAAGTGCATGGTCTATTGAAAAAATCTATTATAGTTTCTCAACAAAGCAACGCGCCAGCAATGCGCCTCAGAACGCCTTTCTTTTTAGACCAGAACGCCTATGGGCGCACATATAAACGCAAAAGCATTTGCTATTTAAACAGCGTGGCGCAAAACATCAAAACGACTCTTGCGCCAAGCTAAAACTAGCAAACAAAAATTGCCTCGTGCCTTGTGCCACATTGCGCCGTGTGTACGATAGGGCCCAAAGTGTTTAACGACACCCTTTATAACTTTTTATCGATTTTGTCTATTGATGTAAAGGTTAATGAGATGTTGTGGGTGGATCTTTTAATGTTTCTTAAAACAAATAAAAAATAATCTAGAGCCAGAGCTAAACAATATATTGTTTAAGCATCAATATAGCAATGTGTGTTTCCGCAATAGTTATGTTGCAGGATTAGATTTTTTATTAGAGATGAAACGATAAACATATTTTAAAATATTATTTTGAAATATTATTTTCAAAAATTGTTTATACAATGACCATGTTATTTTACATTTGACTGTTTAATTTCTTTACTTGAATACTGTTACACTCCTTAGAAAACTTTTTTATTTTTGCTCTGTCTTGATTATGAACGCTTGTAATTAATCATATTTTATGCAGATTAGAAAAAGACTTGATTATCCCAGTTGATCTAAATTAATGAAATCTTTCCAAATAGAGCTATTCACATAATCTGATGAAATTATATTCATATCGCAATATACAATAGCTGCAAAATAAAATATCGCAATGTCAGATTTTTCCAATATCGTGCACGCCTAAAACAAGTTCAAATTAACAGACAAAGTATTTGTTAAAATTAAAAATACTTGTTTTTTTTATTTAAATAACTATTTATTAATTTATTTATTTACTTTAAGATTAGTTTTGAAATTAGTTGAAAAAAATAGCAGCATTTAAAAATAACAAAACGGCATTTGGTTTTTTTTTTTTCTTCATTCATTTTGGATAAATAAAATGTGAAAAAAATCACATAGTGAGATATATATCATTAATTGTATCAATTGAGTGAATCATTAAATTCCTAGACAACCCCCAATTGTTTTTGTGGCCTGAAAACAATGAAAATGAAAACACTGTGTGGATTGCATATTTAATCAATAAACATGTGCTGGAATTTAACATCCAAAGCAACAATGGCAGACTTCAGGAAGGTGTGTGTGCAAGTGTGTAATGGTTATGGTATGCTAATGGCTTTGACATATGTACAAAACATAGAAAATGCAAAGGAAAAGCGTTAGTAGGTTTTTTGCTTTGTTGATGAACCTCAAGGCAGCACAGTGACTCAGTGGTTAGCACTGTCACCTAACAGCAAAAAGGTGGCTGGTTCGAGTCCCAGCTGGGTCTGTTGGCCGTTCTATGAATTTGAGAGTGTATGGGTGTTTCCCAGTGTTGGGTTGCAGCTGGAAGGGTATCCGTTCTGTAAAAGACATGCTGGATAAGTTGGCGATTCATTCCGCTGTGGTGAACCCAGATGAATAAATGGACTAAGCCGAAGGAAAATGAATTAATGAATAAATGAACCTCGAAAATGCGCCAAATGCATATTTAATAATATTAAGATAAAAATAACTGCAGCCACATCTTTCCATCACAATTTGTTTTTACAAAGTAATCCCTTACAGTAGCTTTTCAACTTTAAAAGCCGCTTTGCAAAGTCACAAGCTGTTGGAAAATACAAGTTAGTTTCAAATAACAAAACATTGCATGTAATACTTTGACGATCAAATGTAAAACTGAACTAAACAGCAAGTAACTGTAGTTTGAAATTGCATTATTGAATGCTTTATATGTCATTTTTAAAATAATTAATTGAATGAACGAAAAAACTAATAAATAAATACACAAACAGTAGCCAGACTAATACTCCTATAGGCTTTTATGTATTGTAGACTGGCCACCGTCACCTGCAGAGAAATATTGGGAGGAAGTCTCGCTCTCACAGTGAGGGCTTTGGCTGCTAGCCAGGTAACAGACTAATTGTGTTTGCCCCCTACACAGCGACAGCCAAGAAAAAGTGCTCCCTAACCCTATTACAATATTGACTAACTGTATACAAAAACACAATTAAATGAATTCTATATACAAACAAACAAACCCCAGTCTCTCAGCGGAGGGGATCTCTCCTCAGTATTAGGATCACAGCTGCAGGGTTTCAATGAGGAAAGTGCAGCATTACATCTACAGATCTCCAGCAAACAGAAAAGTGTGCGGAAGTCACAAAGTCAGAAATTCAACACTTCCAACTCCAAATCTGAAAAATAAATAAATGGTTATTTGCAGCACAGTAGGTTTGGGAGGGAGGGGGGTTCTTATCAAGAACTCTACAGCTACACCACAGGTCAGTAGTTTGCTATTACAGTATATTTTAAAATGCTTTTTTTTTTATTCCTGTGAAGGCAAAGCTGAATTTTTAGTAGTTTTTACTTCGGTCTTTACTCAGTGTGACATCATCCTACAGAAAACATTAAATATATGCAGATTTGGTGCATATATTGTTTTTTCTGGTAGACGGCTTTTAACAATTTAACATTTAAGTTCCTATTGTTAAAAACAATTGCTACCTAATATTAATTTTTATGTAAATCAAAACATGTTGTTTCAGGATTTTTCATCAATGGACATTTTAAAAGAACAACTTTTATATGAAGTAATTTTGTTTTGTTTTGTTTTATATACAGCTCCTTTAGATCAATTTGATTTTGTAATTACAAAATGTATAATATATAATACATTAAGTATATTATTCCTTTGAAAAAATGAAAACTTGGATTTATCCATTAGAAATTTAATCACAACAGACAAAAAAACTAGGGGCTCTATCATACACCAGGTGCTATAAGACACAAGACGTGTTTGCCGCAATGTGTTGCTGTTTTCAGATTAGCGCAACCCTAATTTTCATGTTTTCGGTTACGTTGTTTAATTAGCAAATCCATTTGCACCACACCATTGACAAAGTAAAAGCTGGCCTAAAGTCCAGCGCAGAGTGCTTTAGAAATGCGCCTATAGGTTCAAACGCTTAATCCTACACATAGGATGTACAGCAATACACAAATATCTTTACAAATGAAAAAAAATATATATCAAATTGTTATTTACTACATAGTTTATAAAAAAACACAGCCTCCATATGTTCTTCATGTCCAGGGGACATTTTAAGTTTACTCATGAAATGTGCATTTTTAATATATGTTATTATTATTAGCAGTATTATTTATAATGTTTATTCTTTGTCCACCTGTCGGGTTCTTAAAATAGCAGTGAATTCGAACAAGCCCTTAATGCTTTTGCACCCTGCGCTTTATACTTTGCATCTAGATCGTTAACATAGAGCCCTACATCACATTATCATTCAGTTGTCAGTAAGATTGCTTAAGACATTTTTAAAGATTATGTTTTTATTTTTCAAGAATGCATTAAACTAAATAAAAGTGCTAGTAAAAATTTTATTAAATATTAATTAAAATAAACATTGTTCTTATGAAGATAATTTTTCTCTGCTAATTTCTAAGCACATTTCTTTTAGTTCCCCTGAAAAATGTAACAGAATAACTATTTTCAAAGATGATATTAATAAGATGAGCACCAAAGCAGCATACTAAAATGATTTCAGAAAAAGCGTGTGACACTATTTTAAAATTGATAACAAGATAAGCACCAAATTGGCATACTAAAATGATTTCAGAAAAAGCATGTGACACTGAAGACTAGAAAATGACTGCTGAAAGCTCTGGTATCACAAGAACAAATTAAATGAAAAATATTTTTGTGAGCCAAACAAGTTTTTAAAAACTAATGCTAAATATGGACTATTTGATTTATTCATTTCATCATTAGACAACAAGACCTTTCAGCATTTTAAACAATCTGATGGTTTTAATTTATGTATCATCAGGAGCCACATGTATTCATTTTGTTTGGCCTGTTTTTTTATTCTGTAAGTGCCTGAAGCCACTGACTTACAGTGTTCAACATAATTCAGTACACCCGGTGTTGAAAATGAATATTTTTTTATCCAATTGGACACATATAGGCAATATATTTTGGTGCATTTAAACAAAACAGCTTTATTAAACAGATATTTTAATAAAATAATATTTAGTCACCAAATATGTTTAGAAATTGAAAGATAATATAATTAAATTACAACCTACAAAATTTCAACACATTTTTTTCATTTTTTTGATTTGGTATACTGGTTTTTAGACTATTATCGTTAATTTTTTTGTTACAGGTAAGTTATTGAGCTCCAGATTTAGCTTCAGTACTGAGGTCAGAATTATTAGCCTCCCTTTAAATTTGTTTTTCTTTTTTAAATATTTCCCAAATTATGTTTAACAGAGCAATACATTTCTCACAGTATGCCTGATAATATTTCTTCTGCCGAAGAAAGTCTTTTTTGTGTATTTCGGCTGGAATAAAAGCAGTTTTTTATTTTTTTAAATCCATTTTAAGGTTAAAATTATTAGCCAGGTATATTTTTAATAGTCCAAAGAACAAACCATCATTATACAATAACTTGCCTAATTACCCCAACCTGCCGAGTCAACCTAATTAACCTAGTTAAGTCTTTAAATGTCTCTTTAAGCTGTATAAAAGTGTCTTGAAAAATATCTAGTAAAATATTATTTACTGTCATTATGGCAAAAATAAAAAACAGTTATTAAAGATAAGTTATTAAAACTGTTATGTTTAAAAATGTGTTGAAAAAAAATCTTCTCTCCGTTAAACAGAAAGCGGGGGGGAAATTATCAGGGGGGGCTAATAATTCTGACTTCAGCTGTATATGCACAAATATAATATTGTATAGCTTTCTATTACAAATATGAATTTAAAAGATAGATTTGTGAGCGGTGTACATATATATTCTGAGCACTGTTTAATTTATGAAATATCCCACGACTACAGTCCTCTTCAATGTTCGACTGAAGAAAAAAGTCTTGAAGGGTGTGAGTAAATTAACAGCAAATTTTTATTTGGTAAACTACCCCTCTATAGAATGAGGGAGCAAAATGGTTTAAGCACATATGGAGTTCACAGAGGATCCAGAAAATGTGCAATTAATTGCAGGTGATCTTTGGCTCAGTGGGTTTGTCGCTCTGGGTGGTGTTGTATGTTTTAGGGCTCTGAATTTAGGCATGCATGCAAGAGGCGGTTCACCCTCACCGGACCTCGCCATGGGTGACAGTTTCCTTGGAAACCCTTCCATTGCGGCAGGGGAAAAACACACACACACACGCACGCACGCACGCACACACACACACACACACACACACACACACACAAACACACACACACACAAACACACACACACACAGCCGGGATGAAGGAAGAATCATCACACGCACTGAACACATGTCAGTCTGTGCTTTCTCTCTTCCTGTCAGCTCAGTGTGGATCTGGTTGAGAATCCCACAAAAAAAAACTCATTTGCATAAACATGCCACCTAAAATTAAAAATCACACCTCTGTGTAAAGTTGTTTCGATGTGTCAAGATTTGATTTATTGAAGCATTCCAAATCATTCAACCATTTGTGTGCTTTTTGTTTCTACCTTTTAATTTGGGTTTTACCCCCCCCATCAGAAATAACTAAGCACAGCTGTCCCTAGGAAAACAGAATCCCTCTGCATTGTTCACATTTTTTAATCTGACATAGACAAGTCCAAAAGTCTGAGACCATTGCTTCAATTGAAAATAATACAGTTTAATTAATAGACTAAATTAGCAATTATTTTCACATTTAAAAGTTTTAGTACTTTTGGTGGATTTTTGTCATTTACATCAGTTATTTGGTCTTTTTAATAGAAGTTTTAGTGTTTTTGGTGTATTTTTGTCATTTATATTAGCTAATTGTTCTTTTTAATAGAAGTTTTAGCACTTTTGGTGTATTTTTGTCATTTATGTTAGCTATTTGGTCTATGTAATTGAAGTTTTAGCATTTTTTTTGTATTTTTGTCCTCTATGTTAGCGATTTTGTCTATTTAATTGAAGTTTTAGCAATTTAGGTGTATTTTTGTCCTTTATGTTAGTTATTTGGTCTATTTTATTGGCGTTTTAGAATTTTTGCTGTATTTTTGTCGTTATTTGATCTATTTTTTATTTAAATGTAAGCATTTTTGGTGTACGTTTGTCCTTTATGTTCTTTATGTATCAAATTTATAATTTTTATATATATTTTTATAATTTATTTATTTCTTTAAATTGAAATAACAATAATAACCCTGGTTTACTCTGTCGTCATAAATAAGTATTTATTTTTATTAAAAAATGTAACTAACAAAATGAAGTCTTTTATCAGTGCATACACACTGAGAAAAAGCTAAACTCACATTTTTCTTAGTGCTCACATATACAGTAGACACCGTTTTCTGTGATGCTGACCACTCTCTCACTCTCTCTCTCTCTCTCTTTCTCTCTCTCTCTCTCGTTCTCCAGATCAAACGCTCTTGTTCGTTCTCCTCCTCTCATGCACGCTATAGACGAGAAGAGGCAGATCTCTATGCTCAGGAGAGAGCAGGAAAGAGGAAGCGCTCTGTCAGCAGTCTGAGGTGCTGTGCGATGTGAGAGAGCTCATCAATAGAGCCTGCTCTGCATACTAAAACAGCCTCCGGGCATAAAGAGCGCACTGTCCAACTCTCCAGCACATCCACTGCTCAAATATTCACTGCCCTTGCCGTAAAATCAACTGAATGGCTGTGGGTAATTATACGAATACATCTGTATCTGTAACACCACATGCAACAAAAAAAGAAAATGTAATGCGACAAACAATTCTACTGCAATGTAGAATATTATATCTGTTCGATACTTAGATTGTATCTGTTCAGTATCTTATGATGAAAGAACTGCCAGAGTGCAGAACACTGGTTTTCAGCAGTCCAAACACTTCTGTTTGACCACTGAAGTCAAAGGCTCAGCAGGAAATACTGTACCTGTAATCAGCCCAATGCTGCATGCATAAACACAGCTCAAAATATATATGCTGCAATTTGTGCTGATGTTAGGCTGCTTTCACACCTGTGGTTAAAAGCATTTGGTTTGAACCAAGGACATCAGATGATAAATTGTTGTGTTTTGGGGGGTTTTCACCCCACAGTGATTGCTCTGGTCTGAACCAGTTGCAACAAACCAAAATTCAGTCATATGACAATGCACACCATTCAGTGGTCAGATTTCCTGAACTGCTTTTTAATTGGTCAGAATTCATGTGTTTGACAATTCCTATACAGAACTCACAAAGGTCACACTTTATGTTGCTGGTCCGTTTGTTGAATTTAAGTTACATTGCATCTGCATGCCAACTAATTCTCATTAGATTATAAGTAGACTGTTAGGTTGGGGTTGGGGTTAGGGTTTGGGTTTGGTTTAGGGTTAGTGTAAGCAAAGAAAGGAGGAAAAGCAGACACACAATGCTTGTTAGAACAGAGAGGAAATCGCACTGGCTGACTTGGTCATCATATGTAGTTTGCATGCATCACTTTAAAACTACAAGTTTTGATAATGAAGCTTAAAAATTTTTTTTTTTATTGCACTGCAAATGACGAAAGACCATTGCAAGGTTTAGCCCCAAAATTCATACTACTTTTTTCAATTGCATCTTTTCGAGCTTGCTTCATGTTCTCACCAAAAACAAACTCTAGTATTTATTTGAAAATGTACCACATGTACCAAGAGACCACCTCTTCAAGAGGTCAATTTTTTTGGTTTGCACTTACAATTGCTGCAATCACACCAGGCCAAATGAACTACACCAAACAGGAAAACAAAGTCTAGTGTGATTCAACCGAACTATACGAGGCATATGTGAAAGCAACCGAAATCTAATGTGGTGAATTGATCATTTTCATTAATTTTAACATTTTAATAATGACAATAAAAATAATTATTAATAATTATTTTGACTCCCTTATCTTAAAGTAGTGAGGTATTCTTTATTACAGTATGAGCAGTTGCTCAGAATCCCACACTCTTAACAATACAGATTCGGAATGAGGGTTTTTACAGTAATGCTAGATACAGAGATGTGAATGGGTCTTAAATATTTAGAGTTTGTCCACTGCTTCCAGAATTCATCAAAAACACATTTAATCCCATTTATTTTATGGTGCAAATGCTCATGTGGTTGAATGCATTCTCATGTTATGAAAAAGTCAGAAATTGACTACAAGCCATGCAACGGTCAAATAAAATAAAACTGGTGTAGAAGAACAAGTTCAGAGTAAAAAAAATATCCCTTACTAAGTCCTTAAACAAATTATTTCAATGTCAAACTGTATAAACATGAAAACTGATAAACAGACTCAAAAACTGTCCTCCCTTAGTGTGATTCATTCGAGTGAATTAATTTGTTCACATGCAATTCCAGACTATTCCAGATCTGAATAAATCCCTCTGTGCTTTTATTTAATGAGGTTAAACTCATTCAGGTTAGCTTGAATGAGTTGAACTCTTTCAGTATCTTCTGTCCGAACATGTAGCTTCCCACAACGTCCTTTTTTGTCAGTCCTGTGTGATTCAAGGTGAGGTTAAAGGTCAAATAAAGCATAAGGGTAATGCCATGCAAACAGAGGGCACAAAATATCCACACAATCAAGCCACATCAATCTACAGGGTGGGGCTAAATCAAATCCAGTGGCTTTCCTTTGACCCTTTCAAAGGTTTTTCATTTTCATTGCCATAGAGACTGAATCATATCGACCAACTGGGAGAGTTCAAGCTAACTAAGTGAAATCCACGTGTGTGCGCTACGAGAGCATGTGTTTGTGTGTGTCAGTGTCTCGCTGATTTTATCTTCCTTCAGTTTCATTCGCTCCCCATTCTCTGTCCCGAAGGTATATCAGCGAGAAGACTGCAGAGTAAATTGTCCCAAATTGAGTTCCCTCTCCTCGCCAGAGACAGGCCACATCTCCGGCGTTTAGAGGCAGCGAGGAAAAAAAAAAAGGGAAAAACAATCTTGGCACAGTCAGGCTCTTAACAATTTTCTCTAATTTCTCTCTCTCTTTCTCTCTCACTATAGAGTTGCTTTCTAACTGATTCTCCATTGCTTGTCCCTTTCTATCCTTTTTTTCCATCGTATTTCTCTCTTCTAGCTCTCTTTGTCTACCACACCATCTATCTTCCCCCTCCCCCTTGCTTCCTCTCTCTCTCTCTCTCCTCCCTGACACACTACCCATCACAGCGGACCCCCAGGCGGTAGAGTCCCGCTCTGACAATAATCACACAGTAAGTTTATAATGCTGCCAGGGCCGAGGCTAGCGCAGCGCACACTGCTCCCTCGGCTCTCCTACACCCCATTACGCTCAGTGGGAGCCGAGCTCGGGCTAGCCGAGACCTGCACTGATGTATAGCGGCGGGGGAAAGTTCTAGCACATTCTCCCATGCTGCGAACGGGGTCCGCGACTGGTCACATGTGGCCGCAATGCTAAGGCTAGTGGACCGAACCAAGACAGTCTCCATTCAACCTGTACTAATGCCGTTTAGCTCCCGCTGTCTGGCTGAAAAATCATCATATATGCTTTGTTTTACGTTGACGGTATGTAATTGTGAACAAACTCACAGCAAACACTTTCATTTGACAGAGAAGACGGCTGATAAACCCCACTGTGAGAGTCATTCTAATAGCATAGGCTTCCTTTCAAAGTGTTTTTGCTCAAATGCCAACTTCAATGACATGCCTGTCATCCTCAGAGTATATTATACTATTTCAGCATGACTGACTCCAGTATTTTCCAGAGATGACTGACTAAAGTACCTTAGAAATGACTGTAAAAGTATCTTGCAGAGATGACAGTATACCTCACATAAATGACTGTAACAGTAGGCCCTCTCACCGAGATGACTGACTGACTGCCTGACTAAAATAGCTTCATAAGTAGACTGAGGATCAGGCTATAGTATAGGGGTGGGTAAGATGTGTTGGGGGTAAGCTGTGCCAGTCTCTTAATTTAGCAAATTGTGCAGTATTATTGCCAAGAGACCATACGCTCAGATGAGACAAAACATTATGCTCACCTGCCTAATATGCTGCTGGTCCTCTGTGTGCTGCCAAAAGAGTGCAGGCTCACAGAGGCATGTACTTTACAAGACCCCTGAAGGTGTCCTGTGGTATTCAGAATTAAAATATTAGCAGCTTATCATTCACGTCATTTAGCGACTGAGCCTTGGGCACTCAAAACTTGTGTTTTGTCCCTCCTCAAACGACTTTTGGTAAATTCTCCCCACTCTGGCTGCATTTACACTGCATGGATCAAGTGACTTAATAAAAAACCACATGGAGTTTGATTTACTAAAATCAGATTCAGGCCTTGTTCATACGTGGAAATTTATCTGATTTGAATCAGATCCGTGTCCTCGTGTATGCAGTGTAAAGCTGCCTTTCCACTGCACACGACATTCTGACACAACTGTCAGAGTACAGCCCCTTGTGGCACTTGCACGGAATTTTCAGTTTTGTCGTGTGTGCTAATTCTTGCGGTGTCTGAAATAAAGAAGTGCAAAAGCAAGAGTTTGATAAGTTGGCATTTCTGTTTGGAGTTTGCATGTTCTCCCCGTATATGCGTGGGTTTTCTCTGGGTGCTCTGGTTTCCCCCACAAGTCCAAAGACATGCCGCATACTGTAGGTAAATTGAATAACCTAAACTGGCTGTATTGTATGTGTGAGAATGCAAGAGTGTATGGATGTTTTCCAATGTTGGGTTATGGCTAACATATGCTGGATAAGTTGGCAGTTCAATCCAATGTGGCGACCCCTGAATAATAAAGGGAGTAAATCGAAATGAAAATGAATGAATGAAAAGTATCAACTTGCGTACAAATAGATACTGAAATTTTTAAAACATAAATGTCCCGCTAACATTTGAGTGCTATTGAGCTTGTTCTTAAACACCACTGATTGGCCATTGTGTTAACATGCTCAACGGTGACTGTGATTGGCTCTGATGATAATCGCTTCACTACTCTTGATAAATCTGTGCTCGCATTTTGTGAAGAGTGGTGAAGCAATGACCAAAACTCTTCCCATTTCTGGTGGGACGATCGAGTCTGTCCCAAAGAATGACTCCAGTGGTCCCACGCTTCAAAAACCCCCACTAAGTTCTCCTTTAGATGATGACATCAAAGTTTGGACAGTCCACAGTCTAGAGTGTGCCATTTGTGATAGGGCCTGTGTTCACCAGAAGAAACAAAATCAGGCTTGGGACAACTTGAAAGTGAGTAAAGAGTGAATTATTCTTTGGGTGACCTAAACTGACAGAATGTGTATTATTGTACAAAAGGATATTGAATTTTACTTTACAAACAATGTAAAGTGGTTCAATTTTGCCTTTGTACTGACTTCAAATTGGCTGGAATTGCCACTTCAAATTACCTGTTATTAGGCATAGCAAACATGTGGTGCAAATTTAAATCCAAGACAACGATACTAGCTTTAGCCATAACAAAAATAATCCATCACACCACAAACCAAGTCATCCATCAGGATATGAGAATCACAAGCACCCACATATATAGACATCCCACCAGAGGCCAATATGAATCCAGTGCAAGATGCTCTGCCACAGATCTCTCAGCGTTAATGAAAGCAGTTTGAGGAAGTAATCTGATTCATGGTCAGCAATTAAATGCAGGAGAGGACTGTCACTATCAATTACACACGCCTTCAGTCTCTGCATCTCGGCCAGGATCAGCCCTCAGACTGCCATCAAAACACTGATCATCTCCATCAGCTCCTGCGCGGCACACACACTAATCATATCTGGGTTTAATGCGATAATCATATTTCAGCCTGAACGTTTTGTAAATGGGCGTATCAGTGTAACACAATGCAAACGCGCCCACAACACTAATTACGGGAGTCTTTCATTAGATCTTATTGTTGTCATGAAAATTACTCTATATGTTCATGTGGTCTAGCAAACATCTCTAGCGATAAATCAAATGTTACGGTATTTATAGGAAATTAACTTTGAGATGATCGCTCTCAAGGCCCAGACATTATAAACCCGTGATGTCAGTTGTGTCTAAGATGAAAATTAGTTCCTAGTCACGAGCAAAGAGATTTTTTCAAATGGCAGTAACATCAAAGTACTTTGATATATATATATATATATATATATCATAGTAATGTGTGATTGTCATATTATTTGAGTCTTTTGAAATAAAATGAGATTTGTGTGAAATGGGTGCGCTTAGATTTTGCATAAGAGATTTTTTTTTTCCTTTATGTAATGACACAGGCTTAAATGATAATAGCTCAAATAAAATAATTTACTTTTTCCTTTCAGGTTACAAAATAGAAATACAGCTAACCCAATTCGCACATACTGAGCATCACAAATTTCTTTACAAAAGAAGCAAAGCTTATAACCCAACAAGCATTTTTATTGTTTCAAAGACATACACTAACTGGCCACTTTATTAGGGACACCTTACTAGTACCGAGTTGGACCCCCTTTTGCCTTTAGAACAGCCTTAATTCTTCGTGCCATAGATTAAACAAGGTACTGGAAATATTACTTAAAGATTTTGGTTTATATTGACATGACAGCATCACACAGTTGCTGCAGATTTGTCGACTGCATATCCATGATGCGAATCGCCCGTTCCACCACAAGGTGCTCTATTAAATTGGAGGTCTGGTGACTGTGGAGGCCATTTGAGTAAAGTGAACTCATTGTCATGTTCAAGAAACCAGAGATAATTCGCGCTTTATGACATGGCGCGTCATCCTGCTGGAAGTAGCCATCAGATGATGGGTACACTGGGGTCATAAAGGGATGGACATGGTCATAAACAATAATCAGGTAGGCTGTGGCGTTGACCTAATGATCAATTAGAACTAATGGGCACGACATGTGGAAACAAACTATCGCCCTACACCATTACGCCACCACCAGCAGCCAGAACAGTTGATACAAGGCAGAATGGATCCATGGTTTCATGTTGTTGACTTGAAATTCTGTCCCTACCATCCAGATGTCGCAGCAGAAATTGAAACTCATCCTACCAGGCAACAGTTTTCCAATATTCTATTGTCCAATTTTGGTGGTCTTGTGCGAATTGTAGCCTTAGTGTCCTGTTCTTAGTTGACAGGAGTGGCACCCAGTGTGGTCTTCTGCTGCTGTAGCCCATCCGCCTCAAGATTGGATGTGTTGTGTGTTCAGTGACGCTCTTCTGCATACATCTGTTTTAACGAGTGGATATTTGAGTTACTGTTGCCTTTTTATCAGCTGGAACCAGTCTGGCCATTCTCCTCTAAACTCTGGCGTTAACAAGGCATTTGTGCCCACAGAACTGCCACTTACTGGATATTTCCTCTTTTTTGGATCATTCTCTGTAAACCCTATAGATGGTTGTGCATGAAAATCCCAGTGGATAGGGAAGTTTCTGAAATACTCAGACTAGCTTGTCTGGCACCAACAACCATGCCACATTTAAAGTCTCTTAAATCACCTTTCTTCCTCATTCTGATGCTCAGTTTGAAATGCAGCAGATCGTCTTGACCATGTCTACATGCCTAAATGCACTGAGTTGTTGCGTTAACGAGCAGTACCTAATAAAGTTGCTGGTGAGTGTATAACATCTTGTGGGGTTCCCCCACAGTCCAAAGACATGTATAGGTGAATTGCGTAAGCTAAATTGTCCACAGTGTATGTTTGTATGAGTGTGTATGGATGTTTCCCAGTGATGGGTTGCAGCTGGAAGGGCATCCGCTGCATAAAATATATGCAGGATAAGTTGGCAGTTCATTCCGCTGTGGAGACCCCAGATTAATATAGTGACTCAGCCAAAAAAAAAAAAAGAATGAATAAAACAACATGTGCTTTCCCAACAAATGTAAAATTATGAATTATTTCCAAGTAGAGTTATATAAATCATTTACTAATATTACACTAATATCACAACATATATCGCAGAAAAACTAAATATTGCAATGTCAGTTTTGTGCAATATTGTGTATCCCTGTGTCAGTGAGCAGCTAAAAGAGATTTAGCAATAGTATGAAAACAGACTATTCATCAAATAGATAGGAATGAATGACTGCACATGTAAAGTCAGTCTAATCTGTCTGTTTGATGACCAGTTTTCTTGGACTATTGTTAGACATCTATTAGATTTTTAATGACAGCCTAAATTTACCCTTTTTTTTTTTTTTTAAATGTTTATTATGTTTGGACGTTTAATTGATGTCTTTTAAAGCCAAAATTGCTAGGTGGGAATTTATTTGGTTGGTACCTTTGTCTTGGTCAGAATAGTTCTACACTTTATTCCCCTTTTCCTTTCTCTATTGACTTTTGCAAATATTACAATGGCAAAAAGCCCAAAAATATTATCTATTTCAGTATCTCTGCAGAATGAACTAACTCTCAGAAATGGAAATGTACAAAAAAAACTAAACCCATTACCTCAGGTGAACTGCTCTTCTGCTTTCTAAAGTTTTAGGGGAAACATTCTGCACAAGGCACATTGAACACCATTAGGGAAGAATTATCAATATCTGGCTCACAGACAATGCAAGAAAAAAACCTACCAAAAAAAAGCTACTTTGTTGTACACTTAAGCCAATAATTGGTCTTAAATACAGCATCCTGAAATGTCGCCTGTTAATTGAATACTATATAAAGGAAGTCAGGCAGCGTTAATGCTTCAGCTATCCTGCGGTTCAGAGACCAACAGGGATCGGGTTGTGATGAATAATTCTAACCCGGCACAGCTGAACTCTGCGTGTGTGTGCGAGCGCTTCATACCACACAGGTATTTTACACTCCTGACATGTCTATCAAGCTGCTGCCAGGAGCTGCTCCCGCTGTCAGATCTAAAAGATGACAGGAGGGAAGGAATGTGCGAGGGGGAAAAAAAAAACAATAAAATAAACAAAGACATCAGGCCTCACGAAGGGGAGAGGCAGAACTCTGCGGTGCAGTCCCTGCCTCTTGTGTTTTGTGTGAGCGTGGCTGTAAACCTCACATGTTAGTTCGCCGCATCTTGTTCCCCCCACAGAAACCATAATCATAAACTATGTGGAACACATGTCCCCTCAGGGATGTACAGACATACACCGCAATGCCACGGCCTGTGGACTCCAGCGCACACTGTAACAAATACACACACACACACACACACACACACACACACACACAAGTCCTGTAAACACTCACACACAAACACACAAGCAGAACTAATGCCACTTTTGCTGCTGCTGAGGTGCTGTGGACCTGTAATCGGGAGGTGATGATGCTGTGTTTGTTTGTAACAGGAAAGGCATGTCTATGTGAACATGAGATTCGAGAGGTTAGCAAAAATAAAAATTGCAGTTTTTCTGAGGCAGTGTGGTGAACAACTTGACGAAATATTCTGTACCGTATTTCATTATTTTTTAAAAGTAGTGAGTGAATAAAAAAAAAATTAACTGACTATTCATTTATGCTGCTGTTCGATTCATTTATGTGAAGCTGGTTTATAAAAAGTGGGATGTTTGGCCACACTTACACTCTATAAAACCATCAGATTTTTAACCCCTGAACTGTCTCCCCCATTTTTTAGTCTTGACATGAAAATGACATGTTCAACTTAAGTGATTGGCAATCTTCAAGGCTTTAGTGAAAGAAATTTAAGCTTGGTCTCATTTTTAAGAAGAAGTCAAACTGTAGCTGAAGTGACAAAAGTTATGCGTCTTTATTTTTATGAAAAGACAAAAATTTATATTTTTATTTACAAAACTGTAAAATGGACAGAAAATCTAGGCTAAATATCTGAACAAATTCAATTCCAAATTTGAAGTTGATATCTCAAAAAGTGAACTTTCAGTAAGATTGTTTGGCCGCAATACCAGACATGACCACCAGTTGACATTCTGTTAACATTGTTGACCATACAAGGCATTTTGAGGAAAATGAACCATTATTTGTTAATACTTTTGACAAAATCTATAAACTAGGTATCAAATTCTAAAGTATGGGTATTTTGGTGGAATCTGTTTTAAATTTAGTCTCTACAAAAAACATCTTAAAAAAATGGATAGGTCATCAAGCATTCAAAGCCCATAAAGGTACCAAGAACATCATCAAAACATTCCATCAGGGGTTCAACTGTGATTTTTGAAGCTATGAGAATAAAAGAGACTTTAGTCAATTTCTTCTCTTCAAAGTCAACTCAGGAAGGATTCATGAGAGCACCATGGCACATGTTGTGCTGCTGACGTACTATATAATGCAAATGCACTTGAGCCTTGTCAGAGAGCTCTTGTATTTCATCAAAAATATCTTAAATTTGAGTTTAAAAGCCTCTTTTGTGTTTGCAACAACATAAAGCAGGGCAAATAAATTTAATTTTTGATTTCACCTTTAATCAAAAATTTAAATATTTGCCACACAATACATTTATTCATTCATTAATTTTCCTTCGGCTTAGTCCCTTTATTCATCACTGTATGTGATAATAAAGAGTGAAACTCACAACTATATTAGGTACTGCCACTTTGTCATCAAATAATTAGCAAACTGTTAAAATGTATCAAATATATTAGCAGGAAAAGACATAATCAGACCCAATACATTTTTACATGAAGTTATTTAAAGACATTCTTTACCAATTAGTTTTTCTAGTTATATTGTTCACAATTAATAGAATTGAGAAATACTAGGCAGCAAACATAATGTTGCTATGTGTACCTCAAAATCAGAGATAACCTTTTCTTGTACAACACACTCCAACAAGCTTTGCTTGTTTTTAAATTAGAAACAAAAAAACACACATTGAGCACTAGATTTTAAAACTTTTACTACATGATGATGATTAATATATGATTAATAGACAAATATTTGGTTAAATAATGTTCATTGGTGTTTTGATGCATTAAGTAATATGAATTCATATGTAAACTTCTATTGTTTTAACATAATTGACAACATTGCTTTTGTGGCAGGTAAGTAGCGAGAGATGATGATGAGGAAGATCAGTCTGATGTTCAACTCTGTTAAGGGCAAAAGGGAAGGCTAATGATGTTCCCTTTTGGTCTTTGGCTTCTACCCTGAACCTTTTTTTCTCTGTTGCTGTTAGTCTCCTCTCACTCTTTCATTGAATATTCATATGCTCCTTTAGCAGAAGGTGAACTGAAAGGAGAACTTTGCTATAGGGCTCTAACCCCAACCAATTAAATTCCTGCCCACCACATAGAGGCTCTGGCATCAACCAACATCATCCACAATCTTATCACATCAAATCAAAGCTGACTTGATTTATGCTTATTGTCTTTTTGTGTGTGGTTCATCAAAATATAAATCATTTACTCCACCCTAAATCTGTTTTACAGCACAGGTTACTGGTTAAAGTTTTAATGTTTAATTCATATTCAGTTTATTCTTTGGAATGAAAGGATTATGGTGACCTGTGCACTTTATGTGAGACGGACAAAGACAAAAAGTTGTTATTTTGAACACAACAATTCCAAACTAAATATTCATGAAACAGGCAAATCTATTTTTCAAAGGTTATTCTGACATACTCAAAAGTTCAGTTCTGCTCACCAAAGCAGAATTTAATAACGTAGAAAAAGTAATATTGTGAAACATTATTACAATTTAAAAAATATGTTAAAATATTTTCAACATAATTTATTTTTTTACCCAAAGTTAAATATTAATTAGCTATTAATTTTCAGTGCTCAAGTGAACAAAATCAGAAAGCTTTTTAAATAGCCTTAGTAGGTAATTTGAGCTGTAAAATCTGTCATAATAGATTTGTAGAATAGGTAAGTGCTGATGACAGTAATACCAAACAGCAATCATTTTTGTTTGTTGGGTTTTTTTTTAAATAAGCATTATCTTTAGGATATGTCTGCTCTCGAGAGTCATTTTGACCTTCAGCCTCCTCCACACTTGACCTCAAACTCACAATCAGCTCCATTAGATATAAAACACCCACTTTTGAGGTATGGTTACATGACATTAATATACTAAAATAATTAAACTTTTAAAGATTTTTGTATAGATTGTAATATTGTCAAAATGATCCCCGTTCACACAGAAAAATGAATAACAATGCTTTGTTGTACATGTTAGGCCAGTAGCCTGCCAAAGTTATTTTGCTTGCAAGTATATTCATTTATGTTCCTTCGGCTTAGTCATTTTATTTATCAGCGGTCACCACAGTGGAATGAACTGCCAACTTATCCAGCATATGTTTTACACAGCAGATAGCCTTCCAGCCTCAACCCAGTACTAGGTTCACATATACATTCATACACTACGGCCAATTTAGCTAATTTAATTCACCTGTACCGGATGTCTTTGGACTGTAGAGGAAACCAGTGAACCCGCAGGAAACCCACAAGGAGAACATGCAAACTCAACCCAGAAATGCCAACTCCAGCCACGGCTCAAACTAGCAACCTTCTGCACCACCACCACACCACACCTTGCAAGTACATAGTAATGCCTAATATGTAAACATATTCTGTGAATGAACAGTGAATGAGTGTTTTTAGTTGAAAACTATGTGTGAACGCCTCCTTAAAGGGATAGTTCACCCCAAAATGAAATCTTTTTCATGATTTATTCATTCTTCTCTTCTTCCAAGCTGGTTCTAGTTTATTTCTTCTGTTGAACACAAAACAAGAATGCTATAAAATAAAGCAGCCATAGTGAAGTTTGGTGTGAAGTTTCAGGTGGTTTGAAGGACCCACCCCCCTATTGACAAAGTCCAGAATTAGGCCCCTATATGAGCTCAATGGTCTCATTTTTGACAGTATGCCATCAAAAATTGTGAAAATAACCGAAAGAAGACTTTAAGACTAATTTAGTAATATATTATCATTTAAAAACTAAGTATTTTTTTCAAAATGTTTCAAAAATGTTTATTTACAATTGTATTCTCATTACAATATTTATTAAATTGTAACAACGATGCACATTTCTAAACACAAATTTTTGTAAACAAAATAAAATGGTAAGCACGAAGACAAAAAATGTAAGAAACATTTTAGTCATAGAACCTCATAATTTAATAGAAAATGAGGTGAATATCTGCAAAAAGTCCACCTTTTAAGAAAAAAAAGAACCACCCCTTTAAATATGCTTTATATGGGCCTGTTGTAATAGCGCTATAGAAATAAACACGAATTGAATTGAAAACATTAATTAAAAACCATCATATTTTTTATTCTTCCAACATTCTTCATAATATCATGTTTTGTGTTCAACGGAAGAAAGAAAATTTCAAACGTTTAGAACCATTTGAGTAATGGTTCAGGCCGTATTCTGAGCAGCTGCTGTGGTGGTCATGGAGTAGAGAGCATGCGTCTGAATCCTGTGAGACCCAAGGAACAGATGAGTCTTCGCTGATGTCCAGCGGTCTCCAGCCTCCAGCGCTTGGACTGCAGCTCTGCACAATACGTTTGGCCAGAGGAGAAATTATTGTGCCTAACCGAGACTCGTTTCTCTCAAGGTTTCTTTCCTTCACTTTCGCCAATTGGTGAAGTTTTTTCCTTGCCGCTGTCACCACTGGCTTGCATAGATTGGGACTTGTAGAGCTGCACATCCATGGATTTGCTCTTCAGTGTTTGGACTCTGAGCAGTGAATATTAAACCACACTGAACTGAACTGAACTTAACTGAACTTAAACTCTGAAAACTGAACTGACACTGTTTCAATTCACTATATGTGAAGCTGCTTTGACACAATCTACATAGTAAAAGCACTATACAAATAAAGATGAATTGAATTGAATTAATAGTGAGTAAACTGTCCCTTTAAATAGAGTCCCACTCTCCACTGCTTCAACTGAGCTAAAAAATCTGACACAATAGAAAAAAGTCAAATGTGTTGCAGCTGCCGTTTCATGTACTCTTTCCCCACACACTTTTACGCTCTCCCATTCTACTTCATAAACACCGGCCTGTTTTTTCTCCACCAACGCTACATTACTCAAGGTCCTTTCTTCTGGTTCTCAGGTGTATTGAATTAAATGCTGAACAAATGACTGTAAATTTATGTAGATTAACATGCATTACCTGAGTCCAGATGTGTTTATCTGGGCTACACACTTTCTCTCATTCTGCATATATATATATGCCTCTGTGTGTGTGTGTGTGTGTGTGTAAGTGTGTGTATGTGTGGAGTTTTATTAAAGACAGGACTTGGGGGTGGCGAGGCGCTCTCGGTAATTTTCCTACAAAGTGCTTTAATCCATCACACGGCCAACATGTGGCCTTTCCAGTCATACATCATCTCACCCTGCAGAGAGCATACAGCATCAGCGCTCTCCCTTTCTCTCTCTCCCTCTCTCTCTCATTCACTCACGCATTCTTTCATTCTCTCTCTGTATATAAATCTATCTCTATCTCTCCTGCCTACAGAGATGTAGACATGTTTCTGTCTCTCCGTAGCCTCAGTCGGAGTGTTGCCCTCAGCACTTTTTCATCTCAATCCTTCTCTGGAAAAACGCAACGGGAAGAAACAGCAAGTACATGGAGGGGAGAAAAAAAAAAGGGGGGAAAGAGAGAGAAATAACAGACGGAGCTAAAGAGAGAGAGGCTAAACACCACGCTGTGTATGTGTGTACGCGAGTATGTGTGTGTTTGTGTGTAATGGTGTTCCCTCCCTCCTTTCTGCCCTGGTCCAAACCTGTCTCCATCTCCAGTGCGCAGTAAATGACAGAGCTGTATCTTTCACACAGCTCTCTGTGATAGAACACAAGCTCACTCACTACCATTAGAGCATTGCCATGTGTCCACATGATTACACACACACACACATATGTGTATATACACGCACTCACTATGTTTCACTCCAAATGTTCTGTATACTTAACAGTGTCTGACATTCAGCAGAGCATTCACAACATTTGCCCTGCGTTTGATGGGATGTTATGAGAATGTAAAAAGGCTGTTGGCACCTTCATCATACATTACATGTTGAGCACAAGTGAAACGTTTCTGAAAAAAAGAAGAATAAAGAAGGGGAAAGACTCATGCACATCAATGCTTAATATCAGATAAAGAGGACAAGCATGTTCAAAATAAATGGGGAAACTGGTGAATAGAAACAGCCAAAACAGATGTGAGACTCAGATTGGCAGATCGTATCGTAAACGCAAACTGAAGAAAAGGGAACTCTACACTATAACAAAAACACAGAGAAAGTGAATTACGCTCAATAGCACATGGCTGAGAACATAACGGTGCATTCATGTTTGTGCTGATGCTTTTTTATTTTTATATATTTCCCAAACAAAAGAAAAAAATTTAAAACTATTTTTAAAAAAAACTATTTCATATATATTGAGTATACAGCTTTATACAGTTGAAATCAAAATGATTAGACCACCTGTGAAATGTTTTATTAATTTATTTTTTTAATCCAAGGGGTGTTTACTACATTTCATATTTCAAAGACATTTTCACTCTACCTCCAATAATATTTTTCTTCAGGGGGCAAGTCTTATTTGTTTTCAGCCAAACTAAAAGAAATAAGTTTTATACATTTTTAAACAGTTTAAGGTCATTATTATTAGCACTGTAGGGGTAACGCATCACAAGTTATATTACTTTTCTAAGTAACGGGTAAAGTAACGCATTACTTAAAAAAAATAAGTAATAATATTTGAGTTACTTTTTAAAAATTGCAGGGCAATGCAGTGCCGCAGCAGGTAGCATGATAGCCTCACAGCAAGAAGATCACTGGTTCAAGCCTCAGCTGGGTCAGTTGGCATTTCTGTGTGAAGTTTGCATGTTCTCCCCGTGTTGGCATGGGTTTCCTCCGGTTCTCCCACAAGTGCAAAGACATGTGCTACAGGAGAATTAGGTAAGCTAAAATTGGTCGAAGTGTATGTGTGTGATTGAGAGTGTATGGGTGTTTCCCAGTGATGGGTTGCAGCTGAAAGGGCATCCGCTGCGTAAAACATATGCTGGATAAGTTGTCAGTTCATTCCCCTGTGGTGACCCCAGATTAATAAGGGAATTAATCTGAAGGAAAATAAATGAATGAATGAAAATAAATTGCTAAATTAAAATGAAAGTAGTCAAAATGAATCACGCACTCGATGTGAAAATTTGTTTATTATTTTGAACACATCAAAGAAAAGAAAAAGGGGATGGTCTCAATTGAACAAAAGTAGCAAACACATTGACTTAAACTCAATAATCTGTATTTCCGGCATATAAAAAGCTCTGGGCTCTCGTATAACATTATCCTAAAATATTTTTTTTTTATTGTTTTTTTTAAAGGTAAACATATGTGCAGGTTTACAGTGTTTTTTTAATTGCAGAGCTCCTCTATCAAAAAAAGAAGAAAAAAATAACAAGTTCTGAAAGAAATCAAGCCGCAGACAGGTAAAAAAAAGTAATGCAAAAGTAACTCAAAAGTAACATAACACATTACTTACCATAAAAAGTAACTAAGTAAAATTAAGTAAGTTAAGCAACTGGTTACTTTTTGGGGGAGTAACTCAATACTGTAATACATTACTTCAACTATCCCCAACACTGATTATTAGCACTTTTTTAATAATTTTAAGATCATCTAGCAAACCACTGTTGTCCAATGACTTGCCTAATTATTATACCCTCCCCATTTACAGTACTGCAAAAACCTAAATTGTCGTTGCTGCTGAATACTAGTATCTTTCATAAGTAGTAAAACATTATATGCTGTCACCATGACAAAGACAAAATAAAAGAACTATTCGTTATTAAAATTGAAAAATGTGTTGAAAAAAATCCTCTCTGCTAAAAAGCAATAGTGAAATAATTTTACAAGACTTAATAAGCAGGACTAGTTTCTAACGTGTGAGTATATACAGTCCCTTTATTCGTCAGGGGTCACCACAGCGGAATGAACCGCTAACTTAGCCAGCATATGTTTTACACAGTGGATGCCCTTCCAGCCACAACCCAATACTGGGAAACACCTACAATACACACTCACATACACTAAGGCCAATTTAGTTTATTCAATTCACCTATAGTGGATGTCTTTGGATTTTGGGGGAAGCAAAGCACCCAGAGAAAACCCACATGGACACAGGGAGAACAAGCAAACTCCACACAGAAATATCAGCTGAGCCAGCTGGGACTCGAACCAGCGACCTTCTTGCTGTGATGCTAACCACTGAGCCACCGTGCCACCTCCAACAGTATTATAATGTATTAGATTATTTTAGATTTGTAATCTTGTTAAAGTGACCGAAGATAGCATGCTCCTATAGACATGTTCCTATATACTCTCTAATCCAATGAACCAGAGTGACAGCCAAAGACATTACAGATGTTGTTTTTTCAAGACATTTATCAAGGATTTTGTTTCTCAAACTACTTCTGTGTGTAAAACTACTTTCTTACGTATTTCATCCAAAGGCTTTTTATTGGCTTTTAAGCACATATACAAATAAAAGTGTGCGAGTAGGTGAACCTCTTGATTAGGTGATATTTTGTCCATACACACTAGCGCAGACTGTGCTGAGGTAATGTTATGGTAATGATATGCTAATGATATGCTAATCCGGAAACATTGTTACATATCAGAGGTGTGACAGGATTTCAGTCAGACCCTTCACCAGCGGGTAGAAAGGAAAGACCTCTGTCCCTCGGTCTACTCACTCCAGTGCACGCACACACACACACACACACACACTCACACACACACACACGCACACACACACACACACACACACACACACACACATAGTCTGAAAGATGCATACTAAACAAATTACACAAACTCTGACTTTATTATTATATCAGTTCACTAGCTCATTGTGCTGCTTTGAGTCAGATCCGTTGAGGTTTCAAGAACCACTGTCTCTCACGTTCACAAGAGGTCGCAGTGTGCACAAGTGTGCGTCTGTGCTGCAGAGGTGTCAGATATTTCCCTGGCACTTCAAATGAAACCTCAAACCCATAATAGCCACCATTATCAGCTTGACGTGCGTCTGCGTGCTTGTGCCCACACCTCTTGCACAACACACAGATCCCATTTCAACCCAACAATGCACAAACAAGCTCTGGAACACTTCCTGACATGAGCCTGGACACTCATTACCACACTGTAGGACGATTACTGACTCATAACACGCACCGACAACTGCACACGGATTGCATTACAGTGCGCATAGGTCTACAAGTCTCCGACTACATAGAAAAGCTTCATATAAACAAACTCTCCTCTGTCTACACCTGTTTATTTAAACCTTGCGTCAGCAGGTTTCAATGGGGTTTTCATTTATCCTGCCAGCGTGTAAGCCATCGCGCTACGAGATTTTAATATCGCCCTTGCAGACGGAGAGATTCATCAGTGACCTTTTATGATGGGACTGAGGAGGCTGGAAACGGTGACATAATGTCAGAGAGAACATAATAAATCATAGAAAATAAAAGCAGGCGCAGTCTGACAGCAGCTTCAGCCCATAACTGTTCTGAGTGAGAACACAAACATATTGTAATGACCTTCAAATGCACACGACGTCTTCCAAAGGTGTGAGAGAGATGTTAAGTGCAAAATGCTATGGCCGACTACATGGCGAGAGGATGTTAGCGAGATGGGGTGAAGATTTGTTTCACAGAGGGGTGGCGGATCTGAGGCGGTACGGCCTATATATGCTATGGACGCTTTCAGCCAAATCCCTCTATTAAGACTAGAAATGATCTTTCTTCCTGTGGCACAGCTGGTCAATCCCATATGAATGCGAGGAGATATTCGTGGCATATGTAATGGAGCATATGTCAAAGAAAGGCGCACTTTTTCCTTTTAACGTAGATCCCGAGTAAGTCAGGCTGACTATTTCACTTTTTGCACAGCTACTCACCAAGTAATGAATAAATTTGAGGACATGCAAAAGTTGAATTCAAACATTTTATATTACGCCTATGTGGTAAACTTTGGTAAAAAAGTAGCCTACAACACAAAACAACTGGTCTGGAAACAAGCTGAAAACTGTGAAAAGAATGGTGCAATATTAATAGTGAACCCCTCTTAGGGTATATATACATATTAAAAATGGAAAAGTTGTGCCGTTCCTTTTTTGAAAATGACATGAATACATAAAAAGGATTAGCAAAAAATCTATTAAATATAATATACTGCCATTTTATGAATATTATAGGTGCAGTGTGTAAGTTTGACACCCAGTGGTTGAACTAGGTATTGCATTCCTGGATCCAAACAAACACAAGTTCAGGTTGCCAGATTGAGGACCGACAGATCCAAGTCTGACAATCAACACTAAAGGCTGAAAATCGGAAAATCATTTTCTAAATAAAAGCCACAGCACATAGAAGGAAAATTTTCATAATAAAATGAGTTTTTATTCTAACCAACACCTTAAATTGATATATTAGAGACGGCTTCTATTTCTTGCATCTGAACAACAGAAAACAGACAATGATCACCTCAGGTACACCTTATGTGCTTCATTCAGTGTTGAATGTAAACAATGTAAGTTTGAAGGCCATTTCACGTGACATTTATTGCCATACCACTGAAAGCAGCAGCAGATAGTTCACCCCAGATCTTGAAAATAAAACAAACTGTGAAATAATGCAAACCGACACACAGTTATTCAACAATTGATAATAATTAGATTATAAACCTTACCATTTTGTGAGTGAGTGCGTCTTCTGTGCTTCTGAATGGCTGGATTTAAATTTCTTTGGTTTTCATCCGGTGCAGACAGCCAAATTGCTTATCACTGCAAATCTTGTCATGTAGCATGTTGTTACAATGTAATCTGCTCACCTAATGTTTACATTTGATTTGTTTATATTATTTGATAATAATAACCTTATGTCCGAGGCAGTGGCGCAGTAAATAGTGCTGTCGCCTCACAGCAATAAGGTTGCTGGGTCGCTGGATCGAACCTCGGCTCAGTTGGTGTTTCTGTGTGGAGTTTGCATGTTCTCCCTGCCTTCGCATGGGTTTCCTCCGGGTGCTCCGGTTTCCCCCACAGTCTAAAGACATGTGATACAGGTAAATTGGGTAGGCTAAATTGTCCGCAGTGTATGAGTGTGTGTGTGAATGTGTGTATGAATGTTTCCCAGAGATGGGTTGCGGCTGAAAGGGCATCCGCTGCGTAAAAACTTGCTGGATAAGCAGGCGGTTCATTCCGCTGTGGCGACCCCGGAATAATAAAGGGACTAAGCCGACAAGAAAATGAATGAATGAATAACCTTATGTGGAACTGAATCTGCGTCTCATATCAGAGTCTGCTACTTGCATTTCAGTCATAGACACATGCTTTGAGACCGAATGGATGAAATACAGTTTTCCACCAAGGCAACCCAAGGTGCTGAAATATAATTGGCTAAACTGGCATTGGGCAGGTTAAAATGACCAAAACAAATACAACATTCTGGCCCGTAAAACACACATCTTCAAAACAGAATATCTCATGGCTTTTCAGATAAACAAGAAGGTCTACTTGGCAGGCTTCCTAAATATCTGCAAACATTTTATGGTATTTTTATGCTGTAGAAGAGTCAAAAACTTACATACAGCACCTTTAAGTAATCATGTAATCAATAAAATGTAACTATATTTCATTAAATATGTAAATGAAATTTAATCTAATTACAAAAATTCCTAAAATATAATTGCCTAACAGATTTATTCTGTGCATGTTCTTTGAATACAACTTATTTAAATAATAATTTCATGTCCCTATTAGGAGAATGAATGAGATTCTTGTTCCAACCTGATTGTTATAGAAAGCAAGTCTGCAACTAAAATCTGAGCTAAAAAAAAAAACAATTCAATTGAGCCATTGGCACATTTATATCCTATCTACATCTTTTTCTCCATCTATAAATCTTTAACTTTTCTGAATACGTGGATGGGTAATTCTGGAAAATAGAGAAACATTTCTTTCAGAACGAAACAAATTATCCTTGATGGTGCCCTTGGGGATTCTTGTGGGACAAACCTTTCAGATGCAAATGTTTTCAAACAAATTATCAATATACAGACATTTTGAAAAGTATCCATTTGATAAGCACCCAATCCCACAGTCTTACTCGTGAAGGACATGTTAATATTGCAAAACAGACACAACCCATTCGAGAGCATAAGCTAAGGGAAATGGAACGAGCAGATCTTGACATATTTGGCCAGTTGAGGACAAAAATCACCAGTGACACAATTAAATCAGACTTAACAAAGGGAATTTAATGTCAATGACATTTAGCACCAGCCTAAGGCGACAGGTAAAACAGTCCAGTCAGCCATTTCTTTACGAAAGAGCTCGTGGGACCGATGGGATGCCGGGATAGAGGATTAATTGAAAACGGAGTAGTTCTACAAGCGCGCAACCAATTCAGAGCAATCACTCACTGTCACTCGGCACTATGCTTTTCCATACAATATGTTTCAGCGTGTAGACATACAGCAGGTGGAAGATCCCACGATACCAAGCGGGTCAGGGGTTATGTTTAATATAAGTGGACGTAACAAACCTGACCTTCAAAACAAGTCAAAACATAAGACCGAGACACGGCGAGGAACTTTGATGGTCAAGACATTTTGTGTCCTCACACCTCAGTTGGCGACAGCAAGGGAAGGCGAGGATATGGAAGGGGACATGACTGAGAGGGGAAACAGAGCTCAAGCTGGGCCAGGCAGCAGGCAGGCCAGCAGGACGCCTTCACCCTCCAATAAACTTCAGCTAAAGGTCAAAGAGATGAATTATTCATTATTCAAGGTACAGCCAAGGCCAATATTGGCCTCCGTCCTAGGCTGGCAATTTTAAAGTGTTTTAGATGGGGGGTTAAAAGGGGAACGGCAGTGCTGTGCGGTTCGATAGCAACAAGAGCGCTTACAAGCAAGCCCCAAACTTATAGCACAGTAGGCTAATGCTACACTCTAGGCGTTCATTAAAGGCACCTTTGAAATAATACAAGTGAAAATGGTGCGAAGGTTTCTTAATAAATAGCCGAATTAAAGTGGGCATTGTGGGTCAATGTGTGCATAATGATTGGAGTTTTAAAAATTGATCATGCCCCATGTGGGCCCGAGAGTGTGTGTGCAGCGCTTGTAAAGGGCTTTTGATCAAATATGAAATATTCAAAAACCCAACTGTAATTTGATGAAGTCAGATATCCTCAAAATGGGAATAGCAGTCAGCACTTTTCACATTTCTGCTTATAACAGACCCTCAGTAAACGGATTTAGAAATGGGTGGGGGGGGGGGGAACGGGGGTCTGGGTTAGGGTAATAAAGGCTGTTTAAAATATGCGCTGACCCGTGAGATGAACTGTAGTCCGGCGATCTCACACAACCGCCTCGCTCCTCGGCACCTTCCCTTCCTCCACAGGCAGTGGGTTCCAGTCCCGCGCTGCCCTCCGGCGGCCAAAGCGCGTCACTGCAGCGGTGTGTGGGCAGCAGCACAGCAGGCCTCTCCAATCCATGCCCTGCCATTCACAATGGTATCAATTAAGAGCTGTGAGCACTCTTTCTTAAATACATACATTTAGTGAAGCCTTTCAGCAGCTCAAAAGCACTGATGACTGGTTGAAATGCATTGATTGGCTGAAGGGGGGTATCACCGCTGGGTCCAAACAAAAAGTACAGTCCTACAAGTTGCCCCATTGAAACAGAGTCATATTATTTCAAGAATGTACTGTGCTTAAGCTGAATGTTAATATGCCACTTTAACAGGTCTGTGCTAAATGGCTGGAAAACACATTTAGCACTAATGTGGGCCAGGCGTAATCAAAGAATTCAAATACCTACGTCTTTACACAAGCGGTTCTCAAACTGTGAACATTTATAAACAGAGATTTTAAGAAATACTGAAAAGCAATATGATAGGGGCAGCAAAAGAACTCGCCAATCTAACCAATATTTGATCAAAGTATGTTTTGCTCAAAATCCTACTATGTCCCAAAAAGAAATTGTGGTTTTATTCTGGTTAAGCAAATATTAGAAAAACATGCAATTTCATAATTTTGCAAACACTATGAGAATGTTACTTTTAACTGGTCTCTTGACTAAACAATTAAAAAAAAACATTTAAATAATATATACATATTTATACACTACCTGACAAAAGTCTTGTCATTGGTCCCCGTTGTAAGAACAACAAATAAGAACTTGACTTCTAGTTGATCATTTGGAAAAGTGGCAGAAGGTAGATTTTTCTGATGAATCATCTGGTGAGCTGCATCCCAATCCTCACAAATACTGCAGAAGACCTACTGGAATCCTCATGGACCCAAGATTCTCACAGAAATCAGTCAAGTTTGGTGAAGGAAAAATCATGGTCTGGGGTTACATTCAGTAAGGGGGCGTGCGAGAGATCTGCAGACTGGATGGCAACATCAACAGCCTGAGGTATCAAGATGTGCAGCCCATTACATTACAAACCAGCCTCCACATTAAAGTTCCTTAAGGCAAATAAGTTCAAGCTGCTCCAGGATTGGCCAGCCCAGTCACCAGACATAAACAATATAGAGCATGACTGGAGTAAGATGATGGAGGAGGCATTGAAAATGAATCCAAAGGATCTTAATGAACTGAGTCTTGCAAGAACGCTTTCTTTGCTATTCCAGATGACTTTATTAATAAGTTATTTGAGTCATTGCAGAAATGTGTGAAAGCAGTCCTCCAAGCTTATGGGAGTCATACACAATATTAATTCTTTTTACACTGCACCATGACTTTATATTCTATACTGCATATTATAAGTGACAAGACTTTTGTCTAAGCAAAGTCAGACCTACTCTCCTAATTAAATAATTAAAAATCAAGGCATGATCATTTATTACTCTGGTAAAATAATCATAATCTAGACCCCTTGGCCTTTCATATAAGCCACGTCTGATACCAAATGATCAACTAGAAATCAGGTAAAAATTTGTAGTTACTAAAACTCGGATAGGTGACAAGACTTTTGTCAGGTAGTGTATATTCAGAATGCGAAATGTCTGCAAACATTATGACATAAAGTTCATATTCATAACTCTAAGCAAGCCTTGCTGGAACGTTCTGAAAACATTCCCTGCTAGCCGGGGATGGTTTGGCCTTAAGGTATTAAAGAAGTCTGTTTCCCATTATTTTCCTTAATCGAAATTTTCATTAAGCCTGTTCTAAGCCTCATAAGAGAATCAATTAACCAATGATACAGAAGGTATTAATCAAATTATAAAATAATAAAAGACTAATTAACTGTTATGAAATCTTTCAAACCAATAAAATATACTAAAGAAAGAAAAAAAGAAAAAGACAGGGCTGTAACTAAAATATAGCATCAAATAATCCCCAATGATTGCGGCATTTCAGGAGAAAAATACATGCAATCAAACAGATTTGACTTACAAGCGATGCAATATAAAGCAATTTAGACTCAGTGGTGGATGTAAGCTGAAACAATTCAGCGTGTGGATTGTTTTAGTCTACAGGTTTCACTACTCTGCTCTTGAAAACACTCGAGTTAACAGGCAACAAAACCAAAACCACGGTCTGAAAAGTGTGAGTTTGTGCGTCCACATGAATATCTGCACTGGGCATATTCACTTATGAAAATGCTTATGAACTGGAGAGTCCATTTGTGTTTCATGCATATTTCATGTAAAGCACCGTATAATAAACAGAGGAACAAAGGAGCAAGAGTAACATGGTGAATTGAAAGAGGATGTTTCAGCAAAGTAAAGAGATGAAAGAGAGATGTTTGCTGGTAATGTGCAGGTATGAATACAAAGGCACAGGTGATCTCAGGTTGGCAGGATCAAACTGTAAATATTTTGACGAAATAAGTACAGGATTTTGCTAGTTTTACCAAGTTAAATTTGACTTTTTAAGACCATTATGAATGAAATTTTAGACTCATAAAAAGCTAAAGCCAAGGAATTTTTCGAATGGCCCAGATGGAAAAGATTTTTATTTTCCCTATCAAAAAATAATTATAATTTTATACATTTAATAATAATATTATTATAATTATTGTATTTAATATTTTACATATTTCTTAGCTAAATATTTTAAATATATGCTCTGGTTGTATCCATACACTTTTTCCGACATAAACTTTCTTTAAAATAAAAAAAAATGGGTAAATGTTTTTTAAAGTTTTGAAAACTATAAAAAATGTACATCGATCTGTCCGTGTTAGCTTCCTCAGCAGTAATTACATTGAGCACTTTTAAACAAGTGTTATTGTAAGGAAAATAATTGGTAGACAGAGTTAAAAATAACCTTTTTAAATAAAAAGTTGAAAGCTTTATTAAGATAGATTGTTGGTGATTGTATAGGTGTTGGCCAGATTGAGCTATACACAAAGGAAAATTAAGACCTGTTTAAAAAAGATTTATGACCTACAACACAATATTTCATTAAATTTAAGACTTTTTAAGACCTTGTGGACACCCTGTAGTAATAATACGTATTATTATTATTATTATTAAAGAATAATGTATTAATGGCAGGTGTTAAATTTTTTTCTGAGAAAAAAACCTAACTACAAAACAAGGAAAACAAAACGACTGTGAGAACACTTAGTGTAGGAATCTAACAAAAAAAGTTGGTAAAACCTTTTTATGAAGTTCCCATTAAGTAAAAGCTTATTTTTTATATTCTCTGAACTTTTTTTTTCATGGTTATTGTTAATTTTGCAAACAATATGGAAATTTCACATTTCTTTAATGATTTCTAAAAATGTACATTCTATAAATTAGATGAATGTCCAATGGTTCCCTTAATGATGCACAGTTTTTATTTTTAAGAATGTTTCAAGTTCTAAAAGCTTAATTTCTGAACGTCCTCTAAACATTTAAAACATGTGTTTAAATGATATTTGCTTTGTAGAATTCTGAATCTGAGTAACTATGAAAATAATAATTTTTTTGTGACAGTAAATACCATTCAAAAATTCATTAAAACTTCATTAAACAATTCACAAGTTAAATGTAAATGTTTTCTCATTTCCAACATAACATGGTGTTAAATAAATGTAAAGTCTTAATTTTCAGTGCTTTTAAATCAAATCAAACAGCATTATTTCTTTATACTATTTTTTTAAATAATCTACAAAAAGAGAGCAGTTCAGGGTTTGACCGCCACAAAAACAAAACCAGATCCATACAAAAGACCCTAAAAAACGGTGCATCTTTCCAATACGGACATAATATCTCACTTCTCACACTGATCTAAAAGTTTCCCAGTAAAGATATGTGAAGTTTCTTTTCCTCTAAACACTACCTGTCTGCCACAGCAGAAAAATCCTGAAGTCCATCACCTTAGGTCACTGTTCTCTGACAGAAACGAATAACAACCACCCACACTACCTCTTCCTACACACTCTATCTACAGGTTTCGATGCAAATGTCTTCGACAATAAGACACAGTGCTAACTCTAGTTGCTCTTGGCATGCAAACGATGCATTTATCTAACTTTACCTTCCCTCACCATCTGCAGGGCTCCACTATAGTTCAGGAAGAAGCGCAGGCAGAAAATGTAAAAGCGAAGTAAGAGGAATATTTAGCTCCACTATTTTTCCAATCTGATGCAAACATTAAAGTAAAGAAATCAATGTTAAAATTAAACATTTATGGACTGATTTTGGACAACTCGGACGTGTGGTTTGGCTGAAAATGAAAATGCAAGTTAACGTACCAGCATGTGCTTCAATATGGATGGAGTTTCCCTGCTCCTCAAAATCGGCCAGTCAATCTTCCGGTAAAGCTGGACGTTTTCCCACTTAAGCTGCTCGGCCTGAGGAAAGCGGAGAAGGAGGGGGTCATACAGATGATCCATTCCACACAGCGAACATCCAGCACAAGGGCCCCGGGGCCTACAGGGACTCTGATAAAGCACCTTCACATTTTTATAGACAAACTACTTATTTTCCCCCCTCATATCGCTTAGGACGACTGATAACTTTATATTTCTCTAAAGCGCTGTGCTGAAAAGGCTGAGGAAGAGGGCTTTTCACCAGTTTAATTGATCAAGACGAAGCCATGGGGGGCACCTTCAGATAAAAGAGACGGGAACATTTTGAAGCACAATGGCGTATTCTTTTTTTGGAAGGAACCCAATAAGGAGTCAAATATGACTCATTACTTAAACTCATTGTGGAGCTTTGACTGTATGTCACTTTTAAAGTACATTTATTGGCCTATTAGAGAGTAAGGGTTTTAGTCTGCTGAATACATGTTATATACTTAACCTTTCATTATTTAAGTATTCTGTAGGATGCAGAAATGAAAGGGTGAATAAGTGGGTTTTTAATTGTGCGTAAATCAAATAAAAAAATTAAACGGATGGTGACTACTCAGGTTACAGGTTTATTATGAAAATTCTGACTTTAACACATCAGTGAAGTTTATTAAGAATTATGAGAAAGTTCTTGACCTTGAGGCATGTAGTTTTAATATAGGAACTAACTAATTTTAAAGAAAATGTGAATAAAATCTATTTGAACAGTATTGCATTAGAAAACTGTATTAATCTGTCTTCATCAAGCTGTGTTAACAAAAACATCACACTTGTTCTTACTTTTACTTACTAAACTTATAATAGAAAACTTTTAATCTGAAAGTTTATTTTAAACTAATTAAAATGTCTTGCTGACACATGAGTAAAACCTTATTTGAAAGACAGCTGCAAAGTGTACAGACTTGTAACTTAGTAATTGTTAAACTATAATTAATAGATGCTGTACAAGCATTGTTTATTGTATATTCATGTTAATAAATACATTAAAAATATTAACTGTTCTGTATTGCAAAGTGTAACCGACTTAAAATGAATCGTTCTATAAACACTATTAAAATGTCATCAGATTATTCTCATTCTAAATATGTCAATAAAATGTAATAAATATATACTTTTTGCGACAGAATGATGTATATCCGTAAATCATATTTTAAATGTATGATAATGCCTTGTGGCTCAAAATAAATAAATAAATTAATTAATTAATTAATATAATAATAATAATAATTATTATTATTATTATCATTTATTTCTATATAGCGCCTTTACAACTTAATACTCAAAGCTCTTTACACAAAAAAGATACAGATATAAAAACAGTTTAGGATAGCAGTAAAATTAAATCATTCACAATAAAACGTTCAAAATTGATAAAACATTCAAATATCTAAAAACTTGAAGCAAACCAAGAATGCACACCTTATGAATAGGCGAGTGTATTCTTGAATTTTCAAAAATAATTTAAACAATATAAAAGATTCAACGTGTCTAATGTCATAGGGGAGAGAGTTCCAGAGCCTCGGAGCCAGGGATGAGAAGTGGAGGGGACTGTTAGAAGACCAGAGTCAGAGGAATGGAGGTCATGTAAAGGGGAGTACCATGTTAAAAGTTCAGACAGATAGTGTGGAGCCAAACCATGCAGGGCCTGTATGCAAGCATAAGGATTTTAAAATGAATACAGAATCTGACTGGTAGCCAATGGAGAGATTCCAAACCTGGAGTAATGTGGTCTCTATATCTAAATATACTGGAATAGGGCAGGGCCGATAAACTATATTTCATCGGATCGAGATAAAATTTGTCAATAATAATGATAAGCTCTGGGCTTTTTTACTATAAGCTGATCTAAAAAGCCAATCACACAGCAGAATTGTACAGAAATGGGAATCTAAAAGAGTGTTGATATTAGAGATGGACCGGATTTTCAGATGTCAAAAATTATTGGACACCAAAAGAAGGTTATGCCGTTTCATGGACAATCTAATTTTTGTGGCTTCAGTCATTGTTGGGATACTCTTTAATCTGGAATGTATTAACAAAGGACATATATATATATATATATATATATATATATATATATATATATATATATATATATATATATATATATATATATATATATTGTTTAATATGGAAAAGAATTCATCGAAAATGCATTTTTGCCTTATTGCCCAGCTCTATACTGGAAACATTCTAGTATATGGAAAACAAAATCAAATTGAAACCTGTAACAAGCTTATTATTTTGAGGCTTGAACCTTCTTTTTCCCTTTTAAATGTTTTTCTGCTTTATGAAAGTGAATTAAAAAGGACAAAAGTACTAGTTTAATATAAATTAATTGCTTTAAGCAGTGACAAGAAAACCTTTCAGCAAATATGCTTCTCCAGTTTATTTTCATTAATACTTTGTATTTGCACTTCAACAATTATTTGATTTCATAAGAGTCTAACCTGTTGACCCTAAAACGAAATACTCATAAGTCTGCCCCAAACAGCCACTTCAACATATAAGAGTAATTTCTATCTCTTCCTTACAAATGCAGTGAGCTCATGCACGCTAATCTGCATATTGCCTGACACGTCCTCGTGCTCTGATTACACAGGAACATCATTTCATTCACAAATTAAGGACGTAAATTATTCAGAGCTAATAGATTGAGACAGACGGCGGCAGCCTCTAGGATAACCTAATCACTTACTATAAGAAATTGCTACAAAAATGGAAATCACTTGAACATTTTTACTGTCTGAAAAATCTGTCAGTCTGGACAGCGTGTTCAATGTTAAGCAGGTGGCATGCAAGGTTTTAAGACCCGACCTCTTTACATCTTCAATTTTACCTGTGCATGCATGCAAGTGACTTAAAAACTGGAAAAAAACAACAACAACGGATTCATTTTCATTGTCCTCTTCTTACACACGACAAAATCTTATCTTGAAAGAGAGGAGAGCGTTTTAGAGTGAGATCCCTCCTCCCTCCCGGTCAGAGAAAACAATGCAACATGACTTTAATTGTTTTACCTTCTGTCCGACTGCGCGCTGAGCTGTACACATCCACGTATAGGGTAAAAAGCGCATTTGGATGAACCGAATAGGCTATAGTCTAGCGTTGCTCATTGTATTATGTGCAATTGCCAAAGAAAAAGCGGTATGCGACGACATATGCCGCTTTTAACAAAACGTCCCGACATCTAATTTCGTTCATAAAACTAACCGATGAGACACGAGCGTCGAATAAAAGATGATCAAATCGACTTTTCGGCATTCGGCAGATGCGAGGACTGGGAAATATGCTTTTAAATGTATGCAAGGCGATGACCAAAGCTGCAGCCGGCGGATAGAGATCTGCATATGGAAATCAGGGTAACGTTAACTCTGGATCTAGTTTTATTTAACAGTGATGCACTAGTTTTTAATCAGACTGTAGTGAAGATAAAAAACATATTAGTGCATAACGCATGCGACGATTCAATCGCATTTCTTGAATTCATTGTCAATTTATAGTTGTGTGTCTCTTAATATGCTTTACTGCGAAGAGTGACAAACGGACGCACATTAACTCCCCGAGCTTCTCAATCATAACTGTTTGCAGTGAGGATATTATTATTACAGTTCCAGACCACGCCTCTCCGGGAACTTCTGACCAACCACAGAGCGGTTTGCATGAGCGACACGGTTGCGCGCATGCGCGGGGTGAGCGTGACTGTAGCGCGGGAGTGCTTTGACACTGGGAAGAAGGACGCAGAAATTGTCAACAGTGGCTGAAGTAAGTGTTACTGAAGTTGTTACAGCCTGAATGACAAAAACGCCTGTATTCGACGAAGAGGAAAGGTTTCGCCTTCTGCTGATACAACTTACACGCCGATGACTGACAATTTAGTGCTTTAAATACAAAGCGTTCAACTGCTAACAACACCAGTTAAAACCAATAGAGGTAAAGTTGGTTTTATATTCGCACATTCGTTTATTTAGCAGCCTCTGTATTGTTTACCATGTTACTTTGAATATTCGATTAGAATTAGCATGTAAGTATGACTTCTAAACAACATTAACACTATCTAATTCACTGTAAACAATGTTGTACTGTGATAGCCATTTGCTGCTAATATGGCTTCCCTATTTACAATTTGCAAAGAATAGTTTTCTGAAATAATATTATTAAGGAGAAATTGAGAATGTCTTAATATTTAAATATAAAACCAACTTTACCACTATTTAAAACAAAGCATTTTCCATTGAGGTAAAGTCAGTTTTATGTTCGCAAATTCTGACGTTTTCCTCAATAATATAATTTCAGAAAAGCATTATTTGCAAATTCTAAGTAGGGAAATCATATTTTCAGTTAATACACTGTTCACGGTCAAATAAATAGAGCTTATGTTGTTTTAAAGTCATACTTGCGTGAATATTCAAAGTATAATATAGGACCCGTGTCACTTGTTGTCTTCAAGTTCAAAAATGGATGAATGTGCGAATATAAAACCAACTTCACATCTTTTCTTCGTTCAAGATTGTCTTGCATTCAGTCCAGACAAATGTCTTTAGTTTGTTTTTATTAAACAGTTGTTTGATTATCTTAGCCACTTTAATACATCGCTAAAATGGGGTTTTACAACATTTTTTTTTTCTATTTAGCTCTCTTCCCAGTGGTCTGTTTGCACATTGTTGACATGGAGAGTGAGTTCTCACAGTCCCTCACTCCACCTGTGTCTCCATCTGCTCTGAATCATTATGGTGAATCTGCTCCCAGTCGGCCTCCTTGCTTCACCTGTGCTTATGAAGCAGGCAGAGAAGACACAGGACGGCTATCATCAAATGGCTACATCAGCAGAGGAGCCCTGAAGAGGTGCTTAGTTTCGGTGTTATAACAGTGATGCTTTAATCTGTTTCAGTTTGTCTAAGGTTAATAAAAAATGATCATCTTTTCCATGTTTAGGTTGCTGTTAAAGCTCGATCCAGCTCCTGCAGATTTTGAGGGGGACACAGTTGATATTTTTGACTTCCCATGGGTGACGGAGACGGCGCTGGTGGAATCTACCAAACTTCTGTTTGGCTTGTTCAGGTAGGAGTGCAGGTGTGTTGGCTCTGGAGGATTGCCACGTTGTCTGCTGAAACAGGAAGTCTGCTAATTTGACAATCTGTCTTTCCTTTCAGACAAAAGGTGTTAAAACTGGAAACGCTGGTGCAGTCCAGCTCACATGATTTTGGTAAGCATCTGGAGACTGACGTTTTAGGAAAAGTTGTTGCATTCTGATGAAATAAAATAAATATTCTTTTAGGTCAAGCAAGCAGTCTTCATTATGAGGCAGAGGAACTGAGGCAGCAGTGTGTGCTTTTCCTCAGCTATATCAAGGTGTTCATTTACAGGTACACATTTTAGAGAGCTCAAAGTTTTTGTACTCTTAACCTGTGCTATGGCTTGGCAATACTTTCAGAAGTAGATTTTTAACTTCTTGTATCAATGTTCAGGTTTTTGGAGCCCTCACAATCCCTAGATGAAGGTCCTGTTCACCCCTTTAAAGACGCAGAGGCTCAGCTGCCCTCAGTCTTAGTGGAGGAGCTTTTCAGTATCACACTTCTTATTGGACGAATCGGAAATCTGCCAGCTAATGTCCAGAGTGCTTTCACTATTCAACACCAGGGAAAGGTACAGCAGAACACTTTTGTGCTCGTTTCCTGTTTTAGGTCGGTGTCAAAAAGTGTGCTCCAAGTAGGGCCAATAATGCTGACATAAAGATTTTGTTCAACCTTATGGGAATAGTTATAGTACTGTAGATTAAATGGCAACAGCTGTTCACTACTGAATAGAGTTCAAATAATAAGTTTTAGTTTTTCACTAAATGTTAAACGAAAACAGAATCATTTGCATTAATGAATTAATATAACAATATTTTTCAAGCATATTTAATTTTATGTTTGGTCTGTGCAAAAAAATTAAAAATACATTATAATTATGATATTTAATGATATCATACACAGAACATAATAGAGTTTTATTATGATTTACAGAATACACTAGTGTAACAATATTTTGTGCCATAAAATATTTGCATATTTACAACAAGAATAACTTAATTAATGACATTTAAAAGAGTATTTAGTATCAAAAATTGTACACTTTGGCTGCATTTATACTGCAGATCTTCAATTCCGATTTCGTGACTATATTCAACATTTTTTGAAGACCCACTTTCAAAGTGACTCAAATCAGTTATTATGCATTCACTCTGCACACGCCAAGATGCAATGCCCCCATTTCTGTATTTAGTATGTTTGCAGGGTTGAATTTTTTTTAAATGTGTATATACTGTATGTATATATAGCATCCTTAAACACTGTGTTATTTGTCTTACTTGACACTGCTGCAAAGCATATTTTTTGACAAGGTGATTTGTAATAGTTTATGACAGAAAAGTCCTCTTTGGCCATCTTCTTTTAATCTAGGCTTCTTTGACTAGTAAGCATTTAATTTCATGCCCATGTGGTGTTAACCCAATTAAATTTAGTTTCACATTTGCACTAAAAGGGGACAGTTTGAAATATATTGAATGAAGATTAAATAATAAAATGAATCAACTTTGTCTGCATTACACTATTTGTCTTAATGCATTTATTAATACATTCATATTTACAACTTTTGCCAGGAGTGTGGATTAATCTTTAGATCTGCAGCATTGTATTATTCACCCTAGTAGCAAAAGAAAGTCTCATAAAGAATAGAAACTTACAGTGTCACCCCATGTACAGCTCTTTCCTCCATCCTGGCAACTATTGCATCTGCACCTGGACATCCACTGGTCTGTTCTAGAGATCCTGCACCTGTTGGAGCAAAGAATGATGGGTATGTTGCAATAGCCGGAAATGGGCTGAGATTTTGCTTGAATCTGGGACTGTCCTACTAATGAGTATTTTGTCCTGGTGATTTCAAAAGGTCAGGTAGTTTACGCACACCAGTTCGTGAACTTAACAGGAGAGACGCTCACCAACATCAGTCTTTTTGAAGACCAGGTCAACAACCTGTTTTGTGATCTCATTGGCCTGGCCATGAACAAATATAATAAGGTGTGTTTTTAAACAAACATAAAATACACGGTGGTGTAAAGGTTAGGAGGTACAACAATCTTTCTTTCTCTTCCTCCAGGTGAGACCAACAGAGACTCTGAACACTCATCACTATCACTGCCTCTGCACAAAGGAATTATGGATTCTGCTCATACATTTACTGGAGCACAGGAGCAAAAGCATACACACACAGGTTAGCACACACAGTCGCTGCATGTTAGTTTTTACGTGTGTCTGTGTTTTTTGCACAATTTTGTATTCTAACTGTACTTTTCAATCTAGTCTTTTTGGAGCTATATAAATGCCTTGCTGCAGACTGTTCTGAAGGGGACGACTTCAGGAGATCGTGACCCAGGATTCCCTGTGCACTGTAAAGACCCCGAGGGCTTCACCTGGTGGCTGCTCACACACCTGGCCCAGATTGGGATGCACAACAGGAACGGCACTGCTCAACAGGAGGTAGAGCAACACTGACCTGTATCCCATGATGAGATGTATATTTAAATGTCAGATTGATAACTTTGTGGCTGTTTCAGAAACAACTGGAGGATAACTGGAGCTTTGTGATCGGGCTGCTGAAGTCTATCTGTGATCCAAAGGTGATTCAATTTATTTGGTTAATACGCTTTTTTTGTTTTTCCTGGTGGTTTAGTACCATTAAATACATATGGGCTGAATCTGAAACCACATGATTTCATTCTATATAGTAAGCTAAAATAAGTATGCAAGCCGTGTAGTATGTCCGAATTTGAATATCAGTATGCGAAAAGTAGCCGGATGACCTACTAATTCCAGCGAGATTCTGAAGTGCGCCATGATGTCCCGTGAGAGAATTCGTGAATGGGATTGAAGTGATTCATTTGACGCGGGTAGGTCACATGACCATGACAAAATGGCAGATGTAGTACGTCTGAATTCCATTTATACTGCTTACATTAATACTGTATAGAATGTACTTTTCTAACAGCACAGTAATACTTTAAATTCAAATGCAGTACCTACTGAGTCGTAGGCAGTTACAGACGCAGTCTTTGTCTTCTGAAATGTAAATATTGATATGGTCTCATTTCAGAAAGCCGCACAAGAAGAGCAGATACGAGTGGTTGTCCATTGCTGCCTCAGTCTCAGCTTGATGTGGGGTCCAAACGTCAGCGCTGTCACAACATTCTGGGAATATTACAGCAAAAATCTAGTAAGTAATTGCTGCAAGGTCAAATTCATTTTTAAAGTTTAATCGCTAATAAAATTTAGCTTTATTCTTAGTTCATGTCAGTTCATGTTACAGTCTAAAATTTACAGATAAAGATACACTTTTATCTAAATCGACCAACAAATGAAAAAGGTATCTAGTGATTTATCATAAAAAGGCAGTTCTCACATCAAGTGCTACTAATGCAAATCTTCTGATTTTGTTATAAAAATATAATTTAGAGTAGGAAGGGGTTAAGAAACGAGTTTTTAATTAAGTGCTCACAGAAAAGATGAGTTTTTGGGTGATTTTGAACATTAGAAGGAATTCAGCAGTCCTCATGGTAATGGTGCACCAGTGAATGAAAAAGTGTTGCAAAGTGATTTTCAGCCTCGCTGTGATGGTACCACAAGACAGCTCTCACTTACTGAGCTTATGGAGGCATCCTTTAATTTGAATAATGTACAAATTAGCACCTGAATCAACTAAGATTAATAAATACATTGTTGTGCTGATATTTTTTTATTGTATATTATATAGTAACTTTTAGATCTCCTACTAAGATTTCATACACTAGATCCATGCTGAATCAGAAAGAAGCTTTGAAAAACTAACAGGCTTAAATTATATTCAATATATTGAAGAACATTTGATGTTGACTGTAATGCTTCAATTAGATCATACTTATGCTTCATCAGTGTGCAAGACACTTCAATACTACTTTAAATTCTGAAGGCTTCTCTTTCCATGTGCACACAGAACAGCTCTTTCACCGTGCCCTGGTTAGGTGTGTCGGGACTGGGCAGTATTTGCAAGACTCCCCTCTGTCTGTTGCAGCAGGCTAAAAGCTGCTGTAGCCCAGCACCGGTTGGCTCCAGCTCGCACACTCAGCTCTACCGCACAGCCAACTCCTTCCATATCTTTCTACGGATTCTGGCCCTTCACCTGAGCCAGGAACATGCTGGCGGCGCCCCCTGGAGACAGATCAAGGGCAGGTGAGAATGAGCTTTGGGATTTTCAAAGTTTAGACCCTGTCACCTCTGTGTGCCGATCTCAGATCTGTTGACAATCTGGTAGAGCTCCGGCAAGAGGCAGAAGCGGACAAAATCTGGATAATGAATTTTTCTGTCTGGACCGTGCTCAGTCGTGCAGCAAGCACAGAGGCTAATTAGCTAACGAGCATAACAGTTAATACACCTTAACGCAGGCGTTCAGGCTTCCAACAATGGCGTGGCGGGGGCTGACTTGGCTGGCTCCAGGACCATCTCCACCTCCCCACACACACACAAACACACGAGGAGGTGTGGGCTTCGCTGATGCCACTCGGGCTTGGAGCGCGCTCGGTGGGAGGCACGGCGCATGGCGCATTAATGAGATCGGCAGGGAGCACGTTCAAGCTCGTACTCGGGGAATGAGCAGCATCTGCTCGTGGCAGGCACAAAAAAAGCTGTCCGTGATAAACAAACAAACAACCAGACAGACAGGCGAGAAACGCAAACAATATCTCGACAGCCTTCCTTCCATTTCTCTTTGGGTCGGGTCAGTCTTTAAAAGCTTGCGCCACACTTCCGTGCTCCCCGTCTATCTGTAGCGGCAACGTGGCTTGACTCCCCGCAGCCTTGCGTGATGTGTTTTTGTCCAAACATTAAACCGATGCTCAGAGGCTTGCTTGAAGTGCCGTGTGTTTGTTATGGAACCTGCAGGGTTCTGTTTGGGCCAAACAGTCAACAGTAGAAAGAAAGGGGAGAGCGGAGGGGGTCAATATTGATTTCTCCTCCTGTGCTGCAGCAAATTGAGCCGCACACGACAGTGCAGCTACCACTGTGTGCCTGAGTGTTTCTGACATTTAACATGGTCTTTTAAAGGCATTTCACTGTGGTGCCTGGAGGATCAAACAACACTCTCTCTCACAGACACACACATACACACAAACACAAGCAAACTTGCATACACTGCTCACAGGCACACAGCTCTCCAGGAAGACTGAACGTCTGGAAGAGGTTGGCGATGAGTAGAGTTCTTAGTTCAGAGTGAGAGTGTCGCTTAAATTTTTGATCCTGATGGACCCATCTCTCGTTCATTGTTTTTATTTTTATGCTACAAAAGAATTTGTGTGATTGAAATATCATTGGAATGGATTAAATATTGATCACTTGTGAGTTCATAAAGCCAGTTGGACAGTGAATGCATGTTAGTATTGCCAATTATACATTGCCGCACATTTCACAATTGTGAGGTCCTGAAAGTCTAGAGCTGTTTTCAGAAAGAAATATACAAATACATGTTTTTTTATTTATTTATTTTTTTTTTACTACTAGATTTTTTTTACCACTATTTTCATTCTGATGACATCATTTAGGGTACAATAGTAAATAAGACATGGGCAGCACTATGGTGCAATGGGTATCACTTTCACCACATGAATGTCATTGGTCCGAACCTCAGCTGGGTCAGTTGGCATTTCTGTGTGGAGTTTGCATATTTTCCTTGTGTTCGCGTGGGATTCCTCCGGGTTTGCCCCACAAGTACAAAGATATGTGGTATAAGTGAATTGGGTAAGCTAAAATGTCCATAGTGTTTGTGTGTATGTCCTGGTCCTCCAGGTTGGGGGTTGAGCATTGGGCTAACAACCCACCTTGTTAAAATGAGATGTTACGAAACACTAACATGGTGCGGCTAAATACCAAAATCAGCCGTAAAGCGGCCCAGGGAGCAAGTAAGTAACAAAGAAGACACAAGCTTGTATATATTTACATGTATGTATGTAGTGTCGTCCCAAATGGACCACTAATGTTTTCCTACTAAGCGGAAATTCCAACCATTTCCCTCATGACGTTTGCCAGTTAAATAAATGACCAAACAATCAAATAATACCTGCCGTGAGTATAACCGCATTCACCATCGGGAGGTGCTTTAATCACTCTCATAGGAGAATTTTGCTTTTACAATCCAAAATAAATAAAGTTATCCAACATGTGCACCCAATAGCTCCGCCCCTTCTGCTACGTGAGCAAAATTGCGGTCCTTGAGTGCTGAAGTGTCCATCATTACACACTTAATTTTAGCGGCTGAATGAGTGCATCATCCGGGTAATTAAAGTGCACTTATTATCTTTAGAGTTTTCAATGTAAACACGCTACTTACACTATTTATACTACAAAATGACATTGAGTAGTGCATAAGTATGCGATTTGGGATGCAGCTACAGATTGTGAGATACTGGTTTGCATTCATTGAATTAACAATGAATGAATTAATTATTGAATTAATTATTGACATTAATATTTATGCCTTGAAAACAAAAGTTGTCATGAAATAAAACTGTTGATTGAAATAGTTTGTTCAAGCTTACTGTTTTTAGTTGAGAAAAATGTGAACAAAAGTTATGATTTATTGAAATGTATTAAACATGAAATGACTTTTAAAAAATAATACTTTTGTGTTGGGGACAGTGGCAGGTTTAGCAAAGCATGAAAAAGTCCAGTATGAAAAATAAAAATGTTTCAATGATAATACAGTGCATAATAGGACCATTTTTCTACAGCTACAGAATTTTAGACACCATGCATTTAGATCAAAGTTTTATTAATTTTTAATAAACTTTCCACATTTGTTTAGATTTAGTTTGTGTCCAGTAATAGTAGAAGTTATATGAACATAAAGAGAGATAAAATCTTGAAGATAACTGGTTTGTTTCAGCAATTTTTATTCACCATTATGACCACGTCTGTCTCGTATGTCCATATAGACTCTACTCAAAGTTCCACCAGAGGCGGATGACGGAGCTCTCTGACACGGGCCTGCTGCACTTCCTGCTGCTTTTCCTGGTCCTGGCGCAGTGTGCAGAGCTGGAGGACGTGGCCAGCCGAGCTTGCGACTTACTAGCCATGCTGCCCACCAACTCCACGCCCCTGGCCTTGCGCGCACTGCAGTGGAGGGGCCAGCTGGCTCTTGTGCTGCTGTATTTGGAGAAGGGACTGGATGTTGGCGCGTTGGCGGAGCAGTTGGCCGTCTACTTCAGCCAATCGGCCCGCGAGTTCTACCTGAAGACCACCGAGCCTTCACGCAAGCTAGCTCTCTGGGCACCACTTAGCTCATACCTGGAAGGGGTGAGCGAGGTGTTCGAGACGAGTCCTAATCTTACCCTGTCAGAGGAGAGGCTTCTGAACGAGGGCTTTGGACTCCTGCTGCCCGCCTGCCGCCAGTCCGAGCTCAGCTCCGCTTTGGGCTTCCTGCAGACGGTGCTGGCACAATTACGGTGAGAGTACACACACACTTTACTCTTAGACGTGGCAGTTCCTCGAACACACAAATACACAGTAATCCCAAAGGCTTTTACATATGGCACCCTGGCCCCTGCACAGCTCAAATCTCTCCCCTGCATCCCTCATATGTTGACAATGGCTTGATTGTGCAGTAGTTACAACACTGCATAGAGATAAGCTTATCCATTGTGCGCAGAGGTCCTCGTGCATCTCTAGGGGCCCGTGGCACTCGGGTCAGACTGTACAGGTGCTGGAAGAGAGCTGTGTTGAGTTTCTGCCCGTGGGTCCGGTTCTGGCTGTAGACAGTTGAGTGTGGACTGAACTGAAGGGAGGGACGAGTTCATGGCAGGGACACTGGTGTGCCTTACATGGCTGACGTGGTCAAAGGTGTCTAGGGTGCGATCGAGTAAGGTGTCCAACTTTGTGAGTGTCCATACACACACTCACATACACAGTCCTTTAAGGTAAAGAATCCAATGCTTAAGTGTCCACTCCTCTCATCTTACCCATCTAACTCTGAATCAGTTTAATGCTACTAATTCCCACAATTGCCAGGCAGGATCTCAGGGTGGGAGGCCACTCATTTGCACATTAATAGGCGATAAAATCAAGTTTTTCCTGAACTGGCTCACATTGGCACCAAGATCCCGCTGACCCAGTTTAAAGAGACGGGGCGCTCTTCAACGTGTCTTCACAAATTACTCTTAATTTCACCACGGTTCTGTTGTATCGTTTTTATTAATGCGTTTTCACTGACACAATTAACGCGATATTATGTGGTCTGGTAAATTGAACCCTGGCTTCATTATGGCTCTTAGGATGGAGACAGTGTGTGCAAGCCTTACGTGAATTAGCCAGCACGCGTACACGGGGCGATGTAAGGCAGACTGTAACTGACGGATGATTCACGCAGATAACACAGGCCAGGCTCTAGTCACGCTCTAATTCTCCTCATCGCATTCCCTGCCACGATCCTCTTTGTGTGTGGGCAGTGAGATCGCAATGGTGACCCCTGCAGCACGGTGGCGCCTTTGCCAAGTGACTAATCGAGTTCTCGCCAATCGATTAATCTGGTTCCTCCCCGCTGCGCTTTCGCCGTGCGCCCCTTTTCCCCTCAGGAGTACAGAGAGCGCAGTGACACTGAGGCCAAGAAGGGAGGTGGTGAGCATTATCACCGTTTCTCTCTGTTTCTGCTCAACACAGCAGGGGCTATTTGTCAAACTCGTGTAAGAACACAAACCAGGTTTAACTTGGTTTCAAAAAACAAGTTGCTTTAAAAAGGTGCTGTAGTGTATTTTGTGTAAAGATTTATTAATAAGTGCAGTGTTTCGACGCAGGTTTGAAATTTACTTGCTGTGTTAGTCGGATTTTTAACAATACTTTTATTTATTATGACACTTGTTCATCATTTCTTTTCAGTGGTTTAAAGTTTTAAAAAAGGCTGCTGAAATAAAAAAGAATTTCTTTTATTTTTATGCTATTTAGGAGCAATCTGCACACAGCTGCTCACTTTCTCCCTTTCAGGTTCTCAAGTTCAGGTTGCTTTATTGGCATGACATTTAGTACAGTATTGCCAAAGGATTTTAGATATGTTTAAAATATGTAATATCATCAAATTAATAACATATACAGCAAGTGAGAACTAAATTACAGGAAAAATTAATGAAGAGATAATATCTCTAAAAATAAATAAATATTTATTAATAATTAGAATAAAAAGTGTAGATAATTAAAATAAGGCAAATGAGTTAATTATTTCCAATGATGTAGATATATTTTGCATCCAGTTTAGATTCGTCCTCTCTGAGTACACAGTAAAGTTTTGGAATCATTTAGATTAAAGAATCTGTTTATCTGTTATTTACTTTTTCTCTCTGTCTCACGGCTGTGTGCGCTGTCTGCTGTAAAGCCAAGCGTAAAGTGTTTTTTAATAAAATGGTAATGAAAAACCACAACTTGAGAAAGTAAAAGCAAAAATCGACTCCCGGACGTTTTGAGATTTACAAAGACCGGCACGACAAATTTTTAAGCCTCAAAAATACACATCTCTGTGGGTCTCTACAGAGCACGTGAGAAAGTGTTGTTGACAGTTTTCGTGCACACACAATCAGCAGTACAAAATAAGTAGGGTGAGAGAAGACTTTCCACTGGTTAATCGAACATGGATGTTTTAGATATCTCGGCGGATTAAAAAAAGTGTAAAAGGTTGATAATATTGTTAAAAAAAGAAGAAAAAAAACTGTCATTAAATATACTTGGGCAGCTTTTAATATACCTGGGAGGCCCACCCAAATAAAGTTTATGTGTGGGAAGTACTGGAGTGAAACATATTTAGTGATTAATCTTCTGGTGTTTTTATTAAACTGGCAGGATTAAATTACCTAAAAGCAATGAACTATAATTTGCTACTTGGTAATCATTTACTAGAATATCAAAAACATTAGATAAGGATGTTACTTGGAGATCCAAAAAAAAAAAAAAAAACTATCAAAACAAAGCCCTAGTGTCCATTGCTCCTAACTAAACATTAATGTCTTGAGAATGTGCAAGAAATGTGCAAGGTTTACAGCTGAGAGGGAGTAAGGATGTGTTTTATTGTTAATCAAAATTGTACTGAGGTGTGCGAATCCCGGATGCTGCATCCATTGTATAAATGTGTACATAGATTTGGTAAAAGCCAACACACAACATAAATTGTAATGAAATAATCAAATCTTTTACATCTGGATATTTGACTCTATTACTCCTCAATATTGAGTGCCTAAAATTTTAAAGACTCTATGAAATTGTTTTACAAATGTTTATGTTGATATATTTACTATTGAAATGTGAACATAAATCTCTTCATAGCACACTACCTTACAGATTACCCTCAAACTAGGGCTGGCTGATATGGCATAAGTCCAATCTCGATAATTATTTTCCACATTGAATGATAACGATATATATTTCAATATAAGTTGTTAATGTTTCCAGATTTAAAGTACCCCAACAATGACTGGAGCCACAAAAATTAGAGGGTCTATTAAATGGCATAATATATTTTTAGTCTATTAATTTTCCGTGGCCAAAAACACGGTCTCTAATATCAAAACACTCTCAGATTCCCACAGATTCCCATTGTTGCACATTTCTGCTGTGTGATTGGCTTCTATATCAATATGGAGTAAAAAGGTCCAGAGCTTATTATTGATTCGATATAATATCAGTTATCGGCCCAGGTCTACCTCAAACCTTATAAAAACTTTGATTTCTTTGGGTACTTGATCCCCATTCCGCTCCAGTATACCTCCTTACAATTTTAAAAGGCATATTAGCTGATACCATAACGCATGCCTGGTCATAAACAACTACCATTTCTTAATGTCGCAGTGAAGGACATGCTCCTCCATCAGCGGGGTGTGTGTTGAGCGATAGCGAGATATCACAGCTTACGCTCTATGTCAGATGGCGTGCTCATGATGCTTATCTGTCTGTGTGATTCTGTGTGTCAGTTTACACGAGGGCGCCCGGCATGATCGTGTAAGTCGCTGTGTGTACGTTCCAGAGGTGTGTGTTCAGAATCTGTGCTGCAGTCCGGGGAGAGATTAAACGAGTGTTCAGATGGTACGGGGTGTGTGCGTGTAAGACGCCGCAGTGAGGGGATTAAGTGGGGTCTCTGACGATGTCTTGAACAATGAGGGTTGATGGGTGTGAAAGGCCCATTCCGCCGCGGTAACGAAGCTAATGAATTCACTCTCTAATCGATTGTCTCAGCTCTCCCTGGATTAGATGCAACCTTGCTGGAAGGCGCGAAGGTGTGTGCATGTGAGTGCGCACGTGACGCTCGCCCCGGCCCTTTCCCTGGCGCTCTCGCTTTCATCGCTGAGAATGACAGGACAGGAGGATCATCTCCAGTCTAAATGAGATTACAGCCCCTTCAGCTGCTTATCTGAGCTAATGCCAGCCGCTGCAGAGCCAAACTCGTGCTCTCAGCCTCCCATTCAGACCCAAACGCACAGCTACTGCATGGCCATGGAGGAGCCACTTGCGCTTGCCCCACACCAGCACACACCGACTAATCCCTCTGTCCAGAGAGATGAGGAGAATCTGCAGCCAAACAGAGGGCAGAGGGGGCTGAGATAATGCACACAGGGAGAAAGGCAGCAGTCAAACTAAAGAAAGCGAAAGAGACAAACGTGTAAATCTGAAAAGATGTGATGTGGGGTCATGAAACTCAAGAAATTTTGTCAAGCTGACTGAATTTAGGAAGAAAGGGCTGATTTTATTTATTTATTTTTAGTTCAAAACTGAAGCTTCTCATTCGTTTAGTTTTTATGTATGGCAAAAATGACCAGTGGTGAAGTATGATGACGCAATGCTGCTACTGAGCACGATTTTAGAAGATCAGACTTTGTGATCGAAACAAGTTTTACATTTTATATTTATTTGATGTTTATAATTAACTGCAATTATATAATTTATATAATAATATTTAGGCAACACGGTGGCTCAGTGGTTAGTACTGCTGCCTCACAGCAAGAATGTCACTGGTTCGAATTCCGGCTGGGTCAGTTGGCGTTTCTGTGTAAAGTTTGCATGTTCTCCCCATGTTGGCGTGGATTGCCTTTAGGTGCTCTGGTTTCCCCCACAGTCCAAAGACATTCGGCATAAGTGAATTGAATAAGCTAAATTGCCCATAGTGTTTATCTGTGAACGCAGGAATATATGGGTGTTTCCCAGTGTTCATTCCGCTGTGGCAATCCCTGATTAATAAAGGGACTAAGCTAAAAAGAAAATGAATGAATGAAAATTGGCGGTAGTGTATATGTGTGGCTGAGTGTTTATTGATGTTTCCCAGTAGGGTTGCATGGTTTACAGTACTATGGTAATATCGTGATACTATGGCTCATATACTGGTGGTGCCACTGTAGTTTGTAAATGGTAGTATCGTCATTAACGGTCTATGTACAATACATAATGTTGCATGTGGAAAAATCACTAAAATGCTCACATGTTTGTGCAACAAACTATTCTAGTTTAATAGTCTGTGGAGCCCTTTAAAATTGCAAAACTGTAGAATTTACGCCTTTTATGGTAGCCTATTGCATGATTTCTGACACTTCAGTTCGAATCTGAATCAGTTTGTTTCTGTTCCTGTCAATATGGTTTAAAGGCTACAACAACCGCAACAATTGTGAAAAGTTAAATTTATCTTACCTGATAAAACTGAATATAAAAAAAAAACAAAACGGGTAACTTTTTTTTGTTACTAATTTTGTTTGGTATAATTTGTATCTTTATTTTAATGTGTTTTTTGCTGGCCAGTTATCTACAAAATATACCAAAAGAACTAATACATTTTAGGTGAAGTGGCGTGCAAATAATTTTTTTTTTTATAATAAGAGAATATGACTTATATTCAAGTAGGACTATTATAACATTTTAAAATAGTATTTCTGAATTTTTTTTTTTTATATCATGGATTTGACTTACAATTCCAGTATTGCAATACTGCTTGGTATCACAATATTCAGCTGGTATAGAATCGTAACATGAATTAATGGTATCGTGACCACCCTGTTTCCCAGTACTGGGTTGTAGCTGTAAGGGCATCTGCTGGGTAAAATATATGTTAGAAAAGTTGGCAGTTCATTACACAGTGGCAACCACTGATGAATAAAGGGACTAAGCCGAAGGGAAATGAATGAATAATAATATATATTTCATATAATTATTTTATTTTTATAATATGAATACACTACAGTTAAGATCTTTGAGGTCTGAAATCCTATTTTATAGAAATACTTTCAAAAATATATTTTTAAGAATTACAGTAAATTAAAAAAATAATTCAACATTTATTTAAAGGATGTAAAATTTAAATGAGTATAATAAACATGATTATATTTAGTATATTTATATCGTAAGATATATATTATAGAAATACAGTTCAAAAATAGAGATAAATAAATACTGTTGTTACAAATCTCCTCTTCATCAAAGAATCCTAAAAAATTGTTTCCAAAATGTTTCCACCTTGTTTTTTGAATGCCAAATCAGGTTATCAGAATTATTTTTAAAATAATACATGGCACTGAAGACTAAGTTATGGAAACAAAAATACCATAAAAAAGAAATTGAAACAATAATACCATTTGACAGTATTATATATTTTTACTGATTAAATGCAGTCTTGATTAGTACATGAACCTTCTTTCAAAATATTTGTAAAATCATACTTTAAAAACCTTTCAATTAATTATAAATATTTATTCAAGGTATTCGATAAATAATTTTCCTCTCTTTGTTTCTTTCAGCAGGATTAGTTCATAAGCATGATGGCTGAGAAATCTTGCTGTGTGTGTCTGGCATTAATGTGTTTCTCTGTTTGTTTCTTTAGGAGAGTTCACCAGCGCTGTGGCCAGCCGTCTCACTCTGTAGACTCTCCCAGCTGGGCTCCTCTCCCCAGCGTGGCTAAAGAGCGCCACCAAGCGGTAGCAGCGGCACTCTGGTCCCACTTCTTCCCCTTCCTGTGCAGCATGAGGCTTTCCCAGACCCCCCCGCCACAGCTCGCGGACGCCGCAGCAGGTCAGGGAAACGGAGAAAATGAACTCTTGTTCTCTCAGGGGCTCTCTTTGCATGGCTGGCTTTTCTCTCTGAGTTCTGCCTCAAAAGAGCTGAATAGAAGGGAATTGTCTTCATGTGCAGCCGTTCTGATGCACAAATACAGAATAACTCATCGGTTTGTTTTTTGGGGGGTAGTTTGATTGATTTTGGCAAATGAGTATTATGACCTGCTGACTTTCTTGCTTTTGAACTGCACTTCTGTTTAATGAGAGAAATTCAATTCAATTTCTCAGTGTATTTTGGTGCATTTAAACAAAACAGCTTTATGCAACAGATATATTAATTAAAATAAAATTTTAGTCACCAAACTTATTTAGAAATCGAAAGATAATACAATTAAATTTAAGCAAAATTTTGCAAAAATAAATTACAACCTATGTAAATATAAATTACAAAAAATTATAAATTATAAAAAATAAACTACAACCTAAATTTCAAATATTTCCTGTTTTTTTTTTTTCTTCTCTTGATTTTTCCTTTTTTAAATTTGTATTTGATATTTTTTTATAACTTAAATTTAGGTGTGCTAATTTTTGAACGGTTATCTTAAGCTAATTTGTTAGATAAGCTCCAGATTTGGCTTTAGTACTGACTAATCTAATGCATATGCACAAATATAATATTGTATAGTTTGCTAATAAAAATCTGAATTTAAAAGATAGATTTGTGAGGGGTGTACTTATATATGCTGAGCACTATATCTGTGTATTTCTTAAGATTGTGTTGTCCTTGAAGTCTGCAAAGGGTTGGTATCATCACTTCAAGAGAAATGTGGGATTGAATGTTAAACCTAACAGTATTTTATGCAATTAGGCTTCACGCTGTTGGCATTAGACATGCCTGGCTCTGCCCCTCAAAACCTACAGCCCCACCCCATCCAGTCCATTATGCAGAGCTTTGGCTGGGATGAGATGCTCCACCCCCTGCTGGTAACCCACTATCTCAATCACCTGCTGCAAAATGGGTCAGTGTCTTTTCTCCACTTGCTCTTTCATGCATTGCGTAGTTGGATTGACTCATCTTGTGTCTCACAGAGAACTGGTCAGTTGGGTTAGTTCTGGACAAGGCTCAGGTTCAGCCCAAGCTTTGTGTGTGCGTGCCTGGATCCGCTGTGTCCTACAACAGTACCTCCATAAAAGCCCAGATGCTCCAGATACAAGAGCAGGTACAAAGATCTCATCAGGTCATAGCAGGCCTGTGTGGCATGCAGTGCATGGCATAATTCCCAGAAAAAGTGAAATTCTTAGGTCAAATTTAGGTCAAAACAACCAGATATAATATTATGTTAACAGTGAAACTGTGGCGATCCTGTATCTTACAAAGTACCACTTATTAAAAATCAGTAGCTTTATTTAAAACTGCCACATGTAATTATTTTGGCCAAACAAGACCAATTTCTCTCTACTTGGATTGGAAAATGCTGAATTTCCAAAAATGCTGGCTTGATTCATTTATACTTCCTTCACAATGATTAATTTACCTAATTGATTTAAGTTAATTGACTTTCCAACTATGTTATTCTAACTTCAGGTTTGTCCGTTGCTGTGTTGTTGCAAAGAACAAATTATAACAAGCAAGTAAACGAGTATTTCCATTTGTGTGTGGATTATCCTTTACTCGAAGTTGCTCACAAAGGATGCCGCATCAGTATTCTTCAAATGATTTGGGTGTGTCAGAGTGAGCAGCTGTGGTATTGTCTGTTCAGGCAGAAATCTGGATGAACAGTTGGCCGAGTTAACCAGACAGGTCTTCCGGCTTCCAGAAGTGGAGTTTGTGCTGCAGAGAGCTGGCCTGCAGTCTGCTGCTGTCAAGGACCCCAAAGCTGCGATGGCAGTGTTCCTCAAGGTACAGTCTCAAACCGCAAGCTCTAATATATAAGCCTTGCTGTATTTCATCCTGTAAACACTGTGTTTGTTGTTTGTCAGGCTGTGGGCCGATCCTACTGTGAGCTCCAGCTTCTTTCTGAGCGTTCTTCAGCAGTGTCTCGAGCATTGGAGTATGTAGGAGATATCCTTAAATACATCAAGCCTTACCTGCAGAACAAGAGCCGGGAGGGACTACACCTAGCGTACTGGACCATAGGTCAGTGTCTTTTGACATGATGTAATTTTGATTAGTTTCATTTTAAATAGCATGCGAATGTGCACGTCTGGTGTGCGATACTTTCAACTGTCATGTGCGCGACATGTCGCGGCGCATCCGGTGTGTGACATCCTTTAAAGAGCATGACACAAATATCAAGTAGAATTCAACCAATCAGGGGTGCGTTTCTCAAACAACAACGCAACTAAACTACCATAGTACGATGCATTGTTTGGGAAAAGAACGATGTAGTGACGTGTTTCCCAAAATTATAGTTGCTTTGTCGCAGATCCATTGTTTGAATCATGTTAGTTATAACATAAAACATCTATAAGGACACTCTAAATAGGGTGGTAACAACTTCTTTGGAGAAAAAACAAATAAATGTTGTGCAAGTTATATTGTTTTACACGTACATGCGTCAAAAAAATTCCAGTGTTAGTTTTGGGAAAATCATGCTCTCGTTTTCCATAATTAAAATATATGTAAACAGCACATATAGACCATATCTTTCCATTACAAATACTATTGAAAATATATTTTATTCTAAAACATAAAACCAAAGCGAACATGTTTTCTACTCTCATATATAAACCATTAATGGTTATAATTTACAGTTGGCTATTTATTAAGAAATGAAAAAAAATCCTCCTTATAATAATAATAATTTATAATAATAATTATTATTATATTATTAAGTAGGATATTGTTTTATTTATGTATTAATTTATTTATTTTGTTTATTGTAAAAGTCTACTTTTACAACTTTGACACATTCAAACCACTGCAGAAATGTTGTAACCAAAAGGCCTATGTCATATACAGTACAGATACATTTCCTAATTAATAAATTAAAACCATTAGCGTATGCTATATATTTTTGTTTTCTAAAGCTTTGGAGGTGAAAATTCTGCATTTAAATAATAGGACATCTATAGTCTTCGTCATGAGCCTTGGCTGCGTTCAAAATGGCATAAATGGTTTCGTGCACTATGAATGGGTTGCAATTTTCAATATGAAGATCGCTATAACTAAACTGTTAAAAATACATTTAAAGCAAATGACACCTAAGGGAGATTACTTGAATGCTTGTTTATCATTCCAAGTTTAAATGATGGAATGTTTGAAAGGAATAGGGTATAGGGAAGATAACTGGGGCTGTAACACAACCAGGAACTATGCTTCTAACTACAGCTCTAGAGGTGTAATTGAAAGCGTACAAGTTTGTGAATGTTCATTGGAATGATGGATTTGGGAAACAACAAATCAATGAACTATAGCTGCGTCCCAAATCGCATACTTATGCACTATTCTACGCCATTTTGTAGTATAAATAGTGTAAGTAGTGTGTTCACACTGAAAACTCTAAAAATAATTAGTGCACTTTAATTACCCGGATGATGCACTCATTCAGCCGCTAAAATGAAGTGTGTAATGATGGACACTTCACGCACTCAACGACCGCAGGTTTGCTTGCGTAGCGGAAGGGGTGGAGCTATCGGACGCACATGTTGAATAACTTTATTTTTATTTTATTATTATTATTTTTTTATGGATGGTGAAAGCAAAATTCTCCTACGAGAGTGATTATAGCGCCTCCCGATGGTGAGTGCAGCAATACTCACGGCAGGTATTATTTGATAATTCTGTTGTTTATTTCACTGATTTGGCAACCGTCAAACGTCATCAGGGAAACGGTTTGAATTTCCACTTAGTAAAAAAACATTAGTGTGCCATTTGGGACACCACTACATACATATACTATCCTGTTGAGTGTGTAAGTACATAGTGCATGAGTGTATAGTGTGCCATTTGGGACGCAGCTTATGTTTGTAACGATTGAACTTGTGAACTAAGTTGGCTAGCAATGGTTTTCGTAAACGCACCCAAGATTATGACTTATTGCGCTTTTTTTCTCTCATGAGTATTTGGTACATCTCAAACCTATGGTGGCGAACTTCATGTTTACTATAAACTTATTGTGACTGTACATTTTTCAGGCTGTTTGGTCAAGCACTGGAGCCACCTATTGGCCACCTCTAAAGCCCAGCAGCTGCTCTTCCGCATTGTAGATGTGCTTTTACTGCCCCACGCTCTCCTCCAACAGGACACTGCTGCACACACTCAAATGCTGTCAGCCCTTAAAGACAGTCTGCCTATGTTCCTGCAGGTTAATGCGCCTCCTAATCCAATACTCACTTTATACTCAATCTTTTAGGAAATCCTGAGGTCATAGTTAATTGTGATCTTAACTGAGATTGTGTTGGCATCTCTAGGGTTTGTCCGAGGCAGTGAGCGTGTCCCATTCTCAGGGGGCGTACCTGAAGCAGCAGCAGCACAGTGTCATTTCACAGTACCTTAGCCGCTTCCTCCCAGCCACACCCTCTACTGGAGCAGTGGTCAATCATCCTGTCCTGCTGGCGGCCTGTGAATCTACACCCAGTCCACAGGGTGAAAGACTCAGGAAGAGCATTCTGCATGTGCTGAGGTGCAAGTCTTTCCTCTTCTTTTTTAGCATGATTTCATGTTTACACCTAGAGAAACAGATGTCCAGATTTTCAACAATATTTTCTGTTTCTGCAGAGAGAACTTCCTCCAGTTTAAAGGTCTCGCTCCTCCTCCTCGACTTGCAGCTGTTCTCTGTTTTCTGTTGGAGCTCCTGAAAAGGAACAGTGACAGAGATCCTGCCCTGCTCACGATACCCCTTCCTTCAGTGCTGCGCTGTTTAATGCTGGTGAATGAACCACAAGGTAGGCAGGGGACATGCCAGATGAAGGTCCATTCACATGATGTTTTTGAAAAGCGTGTTAAACTTAAAGTCATTGGTTCTAAATTTAGCACTCATAAGCTGAAAAAAAGTCTCTGTAAGTGATTCTAATACTACAATTCCTCCTGTGAAATGTTATCTTTTAGAAATCACTAGATTTGACAAAATATCACAAATTTTCATCAAGACTGCATTTCTTCAAAAATATTTTAAATCTGTTGTCAAGAAATCCTAACATTAACAAGGAAAACAGTTGTGTTGCTCAATATTTTGTGTACTTTGTGTTGAACTGCATTCAAAACAGAAAGCTGGGGGCCATTCTTCAAACCTCGCTAAAATGATCTATGATGATTTGAGAGATCCTAGATCTTTTAATCTTGATAATTAGCTGCATTTCCACTATCGGGCCAGTGCGAGCCAGGGCTTTAATCAGGCCGGGCCGGGCCAATAGCCCGGAAGGTTGAGAAATGAGGCTGAAATCATGTCGCGTTTCCACTGTCAGGCTAGTAGCTCACAGCGCGTCTCGCAAACACCGCCCCCAGAACGTCCCCGAATCAAACGTCACACAACCCGCCCACTTCAGCGGGAATGAGGACAGGCAGATAAAGCACACCATAGAATCATCACGAAACGAAACCATTAAAATGAAGACAACCGAAACAAACAAACGACACGTTACTGTACAGCAGTACATGAAATGTCTATACGCACAGACCTGTGTATTTCCATTCATTACATTTATTGTTTACTCGCCGACCGACTGTTGGTATTGTGCATCGAGTGCTCTCGCCACTAACGCAGAGACCCAACACAGAGAGCGCACACATCCATAATATAAAACCACAGAAATTCTCCTTTATAACTCGATATGGCATGTATTTTATAACATCCTCGTTTTGATAGAAGTCGTGTTAAGTTTTCAGCACAAGAGCGAGTAGCCTAATAAAATATAGCCATATTTGTTGCGCTCGGTAGCTATTCACTAAAGCTCTTTATTTAAAGTTTAATTTATAAATTTAACCCCTTCATATAAAAACATAAACGGTTGTTTGAGGATATTGAACACATTTTGTGTTTGAGCTGTCCCCCGATGCATTTAAAGCAGCGAGCGCTGCGCAAAGGACTGAGTGACAGAAAAAAAGGTATAGGCTAGATTCTGCTTTCACTCACCGAAATAATGCACTATTTGCGCGATTTGATTAATATCGTATTCAAATACTTTATAAATATTTACTTATATAAATATTTACTTTATATAAATATTTCAAACCTTCTCCGGTGTTTAGTGTTTAGAAAATATCGAAAATCTTTTTTTTTTTCCAGATAGGTCTTTGTAAAATGAAAGTTAGGCTATATGTGGCTTTAAAACGGTTTGATTTATGTATTGTATTTAGGCTACCTACATTGTTATAGCTAGCTTTTGTTTATTTTATATTGGTTAATTTATTTAATGTGATTTTATATATATCCGATATTTGTAATTCTTTAAATTATATTTCAATATAGCTTAGGCTATTTTATCAAGATATGACACTATATTGTTTAAAGTCTACGAAAGTGGGCACATAATTTGTTAAGTTTTATGTCTTTCTGTTGTATTTATATTGTGTATTATCTCCAAAATAAATAAAGAAAAAAGCCGCTCGCGGCATAACAGAGCTGTAAATAGGGGTGTAACGATACACAAAAGGCACGGTTCGGTTCGGTTAACGGTTTTGGAGCCACGGTTCAGTTCGGTACGGTTCGGTTTCTGTTTGTTGTGGGGTTAGGGTTGATGCCATGTTAACAGCAATGCTAAGGGACAATTCACTTAATAACAAGAACATCTTAACTTTTTCTTTATTAACTTTGTCATCGCATTTTTAGTACAGTCAGGATACCCGAGTAAACAACTAGAATTAAATAAATACCTCCAATATAGACTAGTCAGAAAAAAAACTATTCTCTTTAGTGGAGCCATCTTAACTAAGTAAACTAAAATGAAATAAATAACTGCAGTGTAGACTAGTGAATGATCTTCTTCAAAAACACCATAATATCCACATTCTCCGATGAGAGGCTTGATCTCTGTGCTGACACAGACGCTCATTTTTGATTATATGGTTTCATTTAAATAGATAGGTTTCCGTTTAAATTAATGAAAAATATACATATACTGTGTTTGTAAAGTTTTTTTTCATGACATATTCACCAGTAAAATACATTGCGGTTGTGTCTGAAACTAATGTTACGGTTGTAGCCGGCTGTATGTTTGCCTCCCGATCTCTCACTCTCTCTCCCGCTCCCTCTTTGCCGGTCATTTATGCACTGTAGGTCCGCCTTCACGACAGCTGATGCTTGTCATTTCTGTAGGTCCGCCTTTTTGACAGCTGATTGGTCAGGAGACCGATCTATCATCATTTGGCGACACAGCGCGGGAATGTAAAAAGCATGTCAGGAAGAGCGGGAGAGAGAGCGCTTTTTCCTTTGATCTCGTTTTCGTGTATTTTTCTGACATGATTATGATTTTCGTTGTTTTTGCTTAACTTTCGTTTGGGTAAAATTATTTTGCATTACTTTTGCCCACTTTAAGAAATTTTGTGAGGTTTGTACATTTTTATTTCAATTGATTTGTATATTATTTTTTAGCTCCGACAATATAGCTGTTTCTCCTCAAGTTCAGTCTTAGTGTAAGGTGGATAGGGAAAATGTCATACGATTTCCATTTTGCAAACACGTAGAAAATGTATTGTTAAAGACATCAGGTAAGAGGTGAAGGTCATCTTTATTTTATTCAGTATATGGAAGAATGCGGCGCACAGCGCTGAAGACCTTTTTTTTCTTTTCATCAGTTTTAGCGAGGTAAGAGGGGTTATTCATGAGTTAGAATTGTTTTATTATATTTATTTTTTTTGTTTGTCTTCACTATCACCCCCTTGCTCGAGTTTAACTAATTTTTGTTTGATACTTTGGTTTGAATTTGTTACTTTATTATATTATTTTTATTAGTGTAAATATTTCTCTTTTTTTGTATATTTGGGCATTATTCTGGTTTTACTTTTGTACAATAAATCACTTTTGTTGGCAGTTCTGTTGCTTACACCCTCACATTGTGAAATTATCCCACTTTTTAAATGTTTTTCCTTACAAGTAAGTTTCGTGAAACAGTTGAGACAGACAGGCGTGCGCTTTGTCTACGACACGAATTCTATTCCTGTACTCAACTGGAAAACCAAAATGTTTCCTCACAGATGACTTAAATGTGTCTTGGGGATCTGCAATCTCAGTACTATGTGAAGCAGCCATCCTGCGTCCAGTAGTAACGAGTGTGATGCTCACTCAAGTCACATGACATGACATGCACTAAAATACTAACTTTAGAATATAATATTTAGAACAAATTCTCATCATTACTAAAACAATTTAATCAAATATTATAATAAAGATGTGTTTAAATTGGTTCAATTAGTTAGAGACAAGTGACGTCAACCTCAACAATGGGCAGCAGGGGGCGTGAGAGTACCGCGGTACGCCACGAGAGTTTCGCGATACGTATCGTGGTTGGTGTATCGCGATATTTCGGTTCGGTTTTAATATCGTTACACCCCTAGCTGTAAAGGAGCGCTTTTGCCCGGTCTCACACACATACAGGTATCTAAACGCGCAAAAACAAACATTTTAAACTTGACAAAAACTCTCGAAAACCTTTATTGTCTGCTGTGTCTTTAATATGGTGTAAAGATTATTATGCGTTATTGAAACATAAAGGAGGACGCAGCAAAAAACGTCACTATAAATGAAAACTATTATTTTATGCAGCGGCCTTACATTTAAAAGGAAAACATAAGGGTGATCATACGCAAAAAGACCCCAGACTATAAGGCTAGATGTTTTCTTTCCCTTATTTCTTTATTTGTTTGGCGCATGTACTCATGTGCGATCAGAAAACTGCCTGCCTCTCTTTTCACTCCGTCCCGAAGCCCCAGCTGGCCCTCCTTGGCCTAAGGTATATGGCCGGCCGAAAAAGGCCGGCCGCTGGCCCCAAGAAAGCCCCGCTTTGGCCCGATTAGGCCCCGGAAGTGACAGTGGAAACCCCACTGGCCTTGGGTCGCCCTGGCTCGCTCGCTTTAGGCGCGATAGTGGAAACGCGGCTATTGATTTTAGGATAATTTGGTTCTTCAAAAGAGTGTGAATCAGATTAAAATGTCTGGATGAAGTGATCTGAGATCACTACGTGTGTTGTGAAGGGCAGATCTAATGATCGTTGAAATCATGATCAGCAATGCAACGATTGGCTGATGGCACAGCTGTGTGATGACATCATCTGATTAATATTTAATTATCCATGTGAGCAAGATTACATAAATTTCCTAATAAAAGGTTTGTAAAATATGATACACAAAAACTTTCCACTTTAGTTGTGGGCAACAGGCTTTACATATTCATGTGTCTATAGAATTTTTTTACTTTTAGAGCGGAATTTTTCTTTATTATTGTAGACTAGGCCGTAAGGAATAACTGACTGTTTACCTTAATGGCGTATATGCACATGAACTTTTAATTTTCAGCCAGGCAGACCAAGGGCTTCCGGTGAGCTGTCTTACCATTAAAAAATTGTCACGTTTAAGATCTGATTTTTTTTTTAATCAGCGGTCTTCACTGCCTGTTATGTATGAAGTGGGTCTCAGATCGGACAAGAAGCACTGCACTAAATTCCATTTCCTCCCGCCATGTCTTTAAAATAGGACAGTTTATTTTAAAGCATTTTCAATGAAATTTCTGTGCTAGCCTGTGGCTACTGGTGCCACTAGCAGTTACAAGGGTCTTTCATATCGTTTCACGCTTAAACAAATAAATGAAAGCTTAAGTCTATTTGACTGAATGTATTGTAATTACATTACATTACATTACAACATCAATGCTGTAAAAGTAACCTTGTGAAATTGAAAATTGTCACATTAAGCGTTCACCAGAAGTTTATCATTGGCTTTAAAACTCTGTGCATAGAGCTTATTTTGCTTCATAAAGCATTTTGATAGGTGTCTGCAACTTTTGCAAAGCATCAAATCAACGACATATTAGCTCAAAACATGTGCATGACTGCATAAATTATTATTCCTTTAAATGAAAAAAAAGTTCATTAGTGTGCCTGTCTGTTATATAATTTTTAAAACTATGTACTATTTTCCCAAGTGTATATAACAATGACTGTAAGAAAATATCATATTCCGTACATGCGTTCTTTTTTACCTTTGCTTGAAAAGACCTGATCTAATCCTGTTCATATGAAATAAGCTGCTGCTCCAGAGCAGGTTTGAGCCCCCAGAACTGTTGTTATGACAACAACTCTCAGATGAGTTTTAAAGAATCAAAACAATCCTGGATCATGTCAAATCGTCAATAATCAAATGCAGCTAATTGAGTAATCCACTTATGAAGAACAGACCCCTAGGGTCACAGCGTAAATGTCTGTCATTTTTGAGCAATTTAATGCAAAAAAAAAATAAAAAATCTGCTGACCTTAACCTTCTGAATGGTAATATAGTTACAATATAAAATGATGGAGTAATATTTAAAATGTTTTGGGTATCTTTGAGTATATTTGGCACAAACTGTTCTTACTCCAGTTACAATAAATGATGATTGTGTTTCTATTATTCCCTAACATATTGTGGGGGAAAAATATATATAAACCAAAAAAATTACTTTATTCTAAATAGCTTTTTGTGCACTGGAAATATTTCAGCTGGAAGTTAGACCTGTGAAGACCTGTAGATTCTACAGACCAACCTTTTTAACCAAAAATCTAAAAATACAAGTAGTAATGGGCATTGCTAAAACACGAGTTAGAGAAATCATAATTAATAAACACTTAATAACTAGTAGTTACAGTCAGTTATATTTCATTATTTTTATTTAATCAAATGCCTGTTGTTTTTCTTCAGTAAAAAGGCTGAGCTCAGAGGTTACACAGCTCATTGTGGAGAGGTGCACAGCTGCGGTCGGAGAACAGCCATGTGAACACACTACTGCAATCCTACGGTAATGAACCCACACCACTCTGAGCAGCTTTAGAGTCTGTACACTCTCATTCAAACTTACCTGCTTTTTCCCGTTCCCAGGGCCTTTGTGGATGAGAATGAAGGCGTATACGATCAGCAAGTGTATAATGTTCTAGAAGTTGTAGCCGTCCTTCACCCCTTCACAGTGGCGGCTCTTATTCCCTTTCTGACACTGAGCCTGAGAAAGACAGAGTGCAAGAGAGGTCTGGGAAAGAATACCTCACTCAGGTACGCCAGCAGTAAACCTAGATGTCAGCTGAGAACTGAGAAGAAACCAGTGCTACCTATTAGCATTCCCGTTTGCTTTCTACTATGCATCAATTTCTAATAAAAAATTCTTCTTTTTTTAGGAATGGCTATAGGAGGTTGCTGGCCTTGCTTGGAGACAGTGGGCAGGCTGAGATGATTAGTTTAGAAGAAGACTGACTTCAGTGCCTGCATCAACTCTCAATCCACTGTTGTATACCATGTACACGATGTAGACTTGATTGTGTTGCGGAATTGTGAATAAACTTTGTTTGAATACCCTTGTGTTCTGTGCCTCGCTATCAGACATCTGTCTTGGTAACACATGGCTTTAGTTAGGATGCTGGTCAGTCGCTGCTAGGGCTGGGAAATGAAATGCATCAAATCATGTGTTCACGTATGTTGTTCTGACAGAGAGACAAAATCTCTTTCTTAAAATACAAAAATGCAGGGTTTGAGACTATTCATTGCTTTAGGAAATGAGCAACATTTGTAGGGACTTTAATAAAGGGTCTAAAAATTTTCTTCGGTTAACCCAGTGTCTAACTACTAGAAACTATAGCTACGCTTCCATCCACCTATTTTTATGCGCATTTTAGACATGCGCATAAAAAGATGTACGCACATAACTGAGTAGGATCAACTTTGTATTCGATACGAAAAGTTGTGCATAACTACGATGGAAACACTTTTACTGAACAAATTCCAGTATGCGCATTAAAAAAGTCATGTGATTTTGTTAGAAGACATCATGTGATAATAAAAATGTGTGTGAATGGACAAACCAGAAGGCTGAGCAAACTGTAAAACATCTAAAATGTAGCTTTGGTAATTCTAAAATGCTGTAACTATTTCAGTATGAGTGTTAATATATTATTAATGACTTCTAGAACTGTCAAGAGCATCTGTGCTCTGCGTCTCACGCCTTCAAATGCCACCACACAGTCATTGCGTGTCGACATCGACTTCTGAGGCGCAAGTTATTTATTAAATAAGGAAATGATTGATGCAAGCTTCTCCTACTGAAGCAAATTTAGATTTTATTTGTTGATATTTGCCGCCAGTTAATCAGTAAATGATGATTTTGTTCTCTGACTCATTGGATGGTAGAGTTGTGCGATTATTCGAAATTGAATTGAAATTTGAAATGTTGCGATTAGTTAATCACAAGAGGCTACAATGTGAAATGTATATGTTTTACTTTAATTCCTCCCGCCCAGAGCAAATGAATAGCTTAATCAGAATTGCACAATCAGACAATGTGAAACACCCACAATAAAAAACAAATACAAACAGAAAAGCGTGGACGAGTGGGATGGTGAGACCAAACAAAAACAGGTCATTTTTGAGAGCTGTCGCATAATTGTTGCCACATCACGAGTAAATACAACAACCAGCATGTAAAAAAGCACCACAGGCGGCTATATGAGGAGTGTCTTGCTAAAAAGTCAACTGATAGTATTGCCAATGACACTCAATCTAGTAAATGTTAAGATTAAGCTAATACCTCTTCAGTTTCTTTTTTTTTTTAAATAACACATTATTTTTACAGATTATTCAGCTGAATCTTGACTATAAAATTAAATCGCAATATCTGTCAAAAAAAATCGCAATTAGATATTTTCCTCAAATCACACAGCCCTATTGGATGGAAACGCTGCTTTATTTGCATATCTTTTATGCAATATTACAGATTTGTGAATAGATTTTATATTTATTTTTGGATACAAACAGCTATAATTACTATTTTTTTCTTTTTCCCTTTAATTTAAAAAGAAAATACTTTAGCTCAGATAAACTTAAAATAGACATATCAATTTTAAGAAGCAACACTGAGATCCATCGAATAAAGCTCTCAAATTGTTGCAACATATTTACCCAGTCACAGTGATGAATGTTCTGGACAGAGGCTACAATAAGATGTCACAATTATGGTCCACCGGTATCACTTCTGGACAGTCCACTCATCTGACAACTGAACAGACTAGTAATCAAAATCAGTCATGAACCCACAAATATGACACCTATGGCTCCCTCAATCACCTACGCACCAAACCTTTCCTTTAACTATTCATACTGTTTGCAATCTCCATGCAATTCTGGGCACAAATTGCCTAGAGCCTCTCATCACTCTCTACCTCCTACCCTTCTTTTCCCTCCCTCTCCTCCATCCCAATCATTCCTTCCATTTCCATCTACATCTACCGGTCCTCTCGCAGCTCGGCCCGCAGTGGCACAGGCATCACACTTCATTAGAGCAGAGCCATCAAATGAGCCGTGCTGTCTGTCGCTCTCTCACCTCCGACACGACGCTGAGCTAATGAGGGGCTAACTGTTTTATCCGGTTAACAGTGATGAGGTACGTTACTAACCCGGTTTAAACGTCCCAATACACTTATTGTTTTAGGTGGGGACATTAGTTCTGTTCAAAACTTAAGTGAGGCTTTTACTTTTTATTCGTTAAAGTGATGAACCAAACTAACCAACTCGAGAATCACGACATTCACTTTTTTAAGCGAAGAAGTGTTTCAAAATGGGTCAATAAGCTAAAGGTTTGAGCGTGGGTACTTACCTGATTTAGAAGCAGTGTAAAGTTAAAGAAATATGAAACTATTGACCTGTAGTTAATTGTATTCGTTTCAAATTTATCGTAAAAATGCGAAGTCAAAGGATTTTTGTTCAGACTCCATTTTGTCAGTCAGTCACCAAAGTGGGCGGAGCTAAATATCTCGTTTGGCGCTCTGCGACTCTATTTATGTATTTTACGGGTATTTTTCTGTAAAATGTCATGGGTTTTTCTAAATGAATTGGTGCATTAAACCCACTGTTGTCTATAATAGTAGTTTTTGTGGTGTAAAAATGGCGGTTTAAAAAATGTACTTTAACAATTCTTATCAAGTCTGCCAAGGAGAACAACTCTCGGAAATCATTTTCACTGTTCTTTATAAGGAATATGCACAGCTAGTGCTTCTTCCCATACGGATGAACTTCCGGTAAATGGTTAATGTGACTTTTTTTACTGTATCTTTTTTTACAGCATCAATGTAATACGCAGTGGCGCAGTAGGTAGTGCTGTTGCCTGACAGCAAGAAGGTCGCTGGTTCGAGCCTCGGCTGGGTCAGTTGGCGTTTCTGTGTGGAGTTTGCATGTTCTCCCTGCATTCACGTGGGTTTCCTCCAGGTGCTGCGGTTTCCCCCAAAGTCCAAAGACATGCGGTACAGGTAAATTGGGTAGGCTAAATTATCTGGAGTGTATGAGTGTGTGTGGATGTTTCCCAGAGATGGGTTGCGGCTGGAAGGGCATCCGCTGCGTAAAAACTTGCTGGTTAAATTGGCGGTTCATTCTGCTGTGGCAACCCCAGATTAATGAAGGGACTAAGCGGAAAAGAAAATGAATGAATATAATCTAATTGAAATACAATCAGTTATAGACTTCAGTGTTCATTTAGTTGTTCAAGCGTAAAGCGAGATGAAAAGCTGTTTACACACACGCCCGTCAGGATTAGCAGGCTAGTGCAGAAATTCCATTGAATATACTGGAGTAAAATAAATGATCATATTTTACAGACATGGCGCAGAAACATTTAATTTAATGCATTGCTTATTGTACAAACTGAGATGCATTTTATATTGTAGATCACTCAGACAGTGGAAATGGTTGATTTTTGAAGAAAACACACCTTAAGCGTGCCAAATTTGTAATGGCATACAGTTTACCGGAAGCGCTTGACCCAGGTTACTGAAACATTAAAAGTCTTTCTGCATATAACCTATTGTTTTGACAAACATACACTCTTCTTGTCAGTCACACTCTAACATATAAACTTTACTATCACTCTTTCACACACATCTTAATTGTTTTTTTTAATTCACAATATAAGAAAGATGACAAAATTACCTGAAATCGAAATGAAAAATGATGTGAGGTCTAGCTGTCATTTGGTGAAGTTTATGCTCAAATGGTGAAGTTACACACTAAAGCTAAAAATGTGAAATCATAATTAAGATAAACTTTAACGTGATGTAAAGAAATAACTGAAACTAAAATAGAATAGAAACTATACCGATGATTATTAAAAAGTGACTTTTTAAAATCTAATATTTAAAAAAAACAGAAAATAAAAAAAATAAAAACAAAATAATGTTTTCAAATTTATTTCCAATTTGTTAAAATGTAATAAAAAAATTATATATATATATACATACACACAAATTATTATTAAAATCACAATCATTGTACCTGAAAATTTGTACAGACCTCATGAAAATAGTAAATGATTTTTTATTTATTTATTTTTTTTTGGATGTGGGGGTAATTTTATAAAATGTCAATGGTCAACTGCAGGGTTAAATACATTCACAGCTCTTAAAGACGTTAAATTTATGGTAACATATGGGTTTAAAAGCTACAATCAGCTAAAAACCTCACAACAGTTCTGCTTTTAAAGTTTTATCAAATCTCCAAAAATTGACGAATGGATGGGGCATGTTTATTCTTAATTTGATGTTGCACTCTATTTACAACCTGTAAAAGAAATCAATTTTAAAATACTATTTGATATCAAGTAAATTAATGAGTTTGTCCTTACTGCCATTGTGTTTTCTACATGTTTTTGGACTAATGTAGAGTATTAGCTAGGTCAGGAGTTCCCAAACTTTTCAGCCCGCGACCCCCAGAGTAACAATGCCAGTGACTCAAGCCCCGAATACGAACGTCGTGCATGCAACATGAGGCCTAAATAAACACCAGCATATTGACAACACTAAAAGTACAACAGTCTAACAACAATATAATTTATTAATTTGTTTAATTTAATATTAATCTCACCCAAAGAGACTGGTGGGTACAAGTTTTTCAGCACAAGTCTATTCTTGGTTTAGTTTTGGAGACGGCCACTCAGAGATCATTCTCAAAATTCAGTTCTGGCCTGTATTTATTTTTTAGAAAGTTTAACCTGGAGCTATAAAGTCAATGTGCTGCAGCTGACGCTATTGCCGTATTGGTAATGCATTGTAAACACACCAATCCTATGAAAAAAATAATTGAAAGGCTGATGATGGCTTTTCATTTTTATGTTGTTGTTTTTCATGTAACTACTAACTATTTTGATCTTCTGTGGGTTATGGATAAAATATGGTAATTCTAATAGTTTAATCAAATTTATGTAATAAATATATTTATGTAATTGTCATTGTAACTATTTATTAAATTATTAGTTTTTAACCATTTCAAAAATATTCCTAAAGTGAGGGGTCAGGACCCCCTGGGGGGCCGCGGGACAATGACAAGGGGTCACTTGGTGATTTCCGAAACTAAAATAAATTTTATTTATTTTATTCACAACCAACAGAGAATATTTAATAGTTGCTTTACAGAAACAACTACAGACAAATAAAATTCCGCCATCAGCCTTTAATTTTTTTTAAATATAAATATTCAATTATTAAATGACTATAAAAAATTATATGGTTATTAGACTGTTGCATTTTTGTGTTGTCAATATGCTGATGTTTATATATGCCTATAGTTGTGTGTACAGCGTTTACAGTATAACCACCTTAAAAAATGGGGGTGGCGAGTCACTTACATTGTTATTTTGGGGGATGTAGACTAAAAAGTTTGGGAGCCCCTGCAATAAATCACTGATTCAAGAACTCAAACATGTCAGTCACAACAGCAATACTGCATAAATGTTTTATTTATTAGAGATGTTGTGTAAAAAAGGAGTGCCCTTACATGTTTTCTCATGGAATGAGCAGTGTCTGGATGAAGAACAGTCAAGATGCCTGCAGTTGACGCAGACTGTGTCATACACATTCAGTAAACAACTGCACGGTCTTCATCCTGAGTTTTGATAGAAAATACAGTTTATCACAGGTAGAGAAATGAAACACACTGAGGCCGACATGATAAAGCTGAAGAGGTCAGAATGGAGAGATGATTGACTCTTAAAATATCTATGAGTACAGGACCTTGACGTGCTGCCTGTTCACTATGCTCCTCAAACATTTTGATGATTTATTATTAAATAACGATTTATTGAGTAAAAGTCCAGTGCAAGTTATAAACAACCTTTTGAACGTCGAGTCTTGTGAACATGACGGACAGCTGGTTCACGTCAAGTGTACAATTCGGGACTGAGCCATAAAGTGGCTCTAAATCATTATTACGCATTTATAAGCTTAAACTGAATTAGCATGGTGCAGCGGCACAGCACATCCAGATTGAAATGCATAAAAAGCCAGTGAAGCTTGACAATTAACAACTCATGAACTGAAGGTTTCCACAACCATCAGAACACTTCATACTAGCTCTGCATGATCAGTGTATGATCAACAATGACTCCACTTTATCCACCAGTCATGATTTGTGGGAGTACAATAGGCTCTCACACAGTTCCACTGGTTTTTAGTGTGTTTGTCCTCGATGAGTTATGAGTGGAGATGTTAGAGAGCTCCTATGCGGTGGTGTGGCACTTGTAGGGTCTGTAGGTTGGGGCAGGTGAAGTACGGCGCAGGCAAGAAACACGTCGCCACTCCATTGGAAGCGAATGGGAGCGTTGGCCCGTAAAAAACCTCCTCTTTGCCCTTGGTGCTCACATCTAGCACCTGTCAAACAGACAAATGATAGCATCTCATCGCTAATTATCCATCATGTCATTCAAACGTATGCGCCATTCAAACCTGCTCACCTGAATGCAGGCGAGGGGTTCATTTGTCCAGATCGAATAGCCACCAACCACATAGATTCTGTCATCATGGACGGACACTCCTGCCTCATTTTGACCTATAAAGGAAAATGTAAGGAACACTACTCTTACAAATGACCATGGTCTATTTACAGTTGCAATCCTTTTAGTGGAGCTTAGTTTGTGTAAAATGGTTGGATTTAAAAAAAAATGTGTTTGTGACTCAAAATAATTATTTTCATCAATGTTTTTGCTCAGTGAGATTTTTTTAATGTTTATGAAAGTCTCTTATACTCACCAATACACTTATTTAATAAATAGCAGTGCAATAAGGACCTTTATCTGGATGGGGATTTCGGTTCCTTTATTTAGGTACAACAGAAATACAACCTCACAAAAAATAACTATTTCAGATTTTTACAAATAAGGAATTACCTTCGTACACCCAGGGCCCTAAAATACACCCGACGCAATGCGGCGCAAGGCGCGATGCAATTGTTGTTTGCTAGTTTCAGTTGGACGCAAGGGTCGTTTTGGTCGCTGTTTAAATAGCAAATGCATTTGCGCTCATATGTGCGCCCATAGGGGTTCTGGTCTAAAAAAGGAGGTGTGTTAAAGCACATTGCTGGCACATTGCTATTTTGAGAAACTAAAATAGACTGTTTAATAGACCAGCTGAGAAGAGGTCTAAAGTCCAGCGCAGAGCGCGTTAGTTGTGCTTAATACACATAGGATGTACAGCAATACACAAATATCTTTACAAATGAAAAAGTATTATAGGATTAAAATATTACAAAAATATTGACCTTATTCTAAAATGCGGAAGTGCGCCTGTTTTCACGATTGTCTTAGAACTTCCGATTCAGTCGCCTATGGGAGAAATGACTAGGAATAATAAACGGCAGAAAATGGCCAAACTACTTGCTCAACAAACAAATGTTTGCATGACTACACAGACCAAGTAGCATAATATAATAAGAAAATATTAAATTGCAACATCAAGCAGCGTAACGAGCAGTTGTTAACGTCAAAAAATGAATGGAAGTGAATGTGACCGGAAGTCGCGAGACAAAAAGATTCAAATGGCAGCGCCCACTTGTCAGCTGAGAATAAGGTGAATACATAAATATAAAAAACACTACTTTCATGACTTCTTCATCTCGGGGGGCTTTTTTCAGTTTATTTATGACAATTTGCTTTTTTATAATGTTATTATTAGTAGTATTATTTATTATATGCATATTTATATTTCTTTTATTAAAAACAAGCTTAGATTTGTCCACCTGTCAGGTTTAAGACCATATGGGACATAGCATGTGTATTTGGATATAACTTTAAAGTGTGTTTTTTTTAACCACACTTCATTATTATTGTTCATTTATTCGTTTGCTGGAAATTAGAACTGAATTTAGAAATAGTTTGGAAACAAATCTTTGCGCTTAACAAACGAAATTAATTATGTAGGCTAATGGATGTCTGTGCGTACAACACGTTTCCTTATCCACGGAAGAGAGCAAAAGTGAAACTGAAAGTAAAGAATGAAGAGGCTCATCTCTCATTCTCGCGCTGTAGACGCTCTGTTTAACTGTTTTCTCGCTAGAAAAGCGTTCAGTTTTTCCACTTACAAAGTCTGTCATGTAAATAGTAAATGCGCCATGGAGCGACGCAACTGAGCCTTAAAGGGAATGGGAAATGAGACTCTGATTGGTTTAATCTCAAAACACACTTATAACTCATTAAGAGAATAAGCTCAACCCTGTTAGACCATGCTCTACGGTGCAGAGCGGATTTTTCCGTCCATAAAATAGCAAAAGTGGATTCTGACAAGCTCTTAACGCTTTAGCATTTATATTTTTTTCAATATATTATGATGTATATCGCAATATATATCGCAGAGAAACAAAATATCGCCAAGTCAAATTTTTCTAATATCGTGCAGCTCTGAAATACCATATAAATTCCATAATGTTTAACTACCTCAAACAATCTCAACAGTTGCAGTTATGGCATATAAATTGTCTCAAAAGGTAAAAGTGTAGTGAAAGAAAACATGAATAATTGTATCTATTACATGGTTAGAATATGCAAGTGTGTATGTCGACCTGTAAGGAGACTGAAGGTACAGCGTGTCCACTGGTCCATGTCTATGTCATAAGAGTCGATGTGTCTGACCAGAATTCGGTCATTGTTATAGTCCAGATCGTTCCCACCAAGCACATACAGCTGCCTTTTTACTGCCGCCATCACATGGTACACCCTCCTCTGCAACATGGGACTACGGGCCAACCACTGATTCTAAGAAAAAGCAAATACTTTTAATCATAAAACAATTCAATTAATAAAATAAAAACTACATTACCAAATACATTCAAATGAAAAGTCGAATATTTAACACTTATTTATTTTGCATGTGCATTTATTTGTAAGAGATGAGTGTGTGTGTGTGTAAATATAGGCAAAGATTGCACGAGCAGTGGTGAGTGAGAGTGTGAATATACACATGTGTGTTTGGCGACCATCTGTTGAGGGTAGTGTGGGTGGGGGGTTGCTGTTCCTGGCAGGTGAATGCAAAGCCACTTTGAATACCAATGAGTTTCTGCCTCCTGTTCTTGCCTCCCGTCTTCTTTCTTTATATCTGTCTCTTTGAAAAATACACAGTTGCACTGACCACAGAAGTTCAACGATTCTTACTCTGGAGACTTTTAAAATCCAGAACTAATAAATGACAGTGTTTACGCATAAGATTCTGACAGTCTTTTTTTGTGTTTTTAAACAATGTAAATGAACATTTCTATTTAATATTAAATACAATTTATATGTTAAAAGTGTATCCAACACCGCTGACCTTAATCAGCCTAGACACCATATTTAATCTCCACAAACAGATGCACTTTCAATAGGTCATAATGTTTTTAACTTTGCTGTCAATCATTTAGCTAACACAAAACCAGAAATATGTCTTTCCGAAATAATTCCTGGTGACATCTCGAAACATATGCTGTGAAATTTAGCCATGACATAAAACCTCTGGATAGTAAAACCCAAACAACAGACTGTACATCTGTTTCTCACAACCTTGTTTTTATTTTTAAAAAGAAAGAAAGAAAGAAAGAAAGAAAGAAAGAAAGAAAGAAATCAATCAATCAATTATGGAGTCTACACCAAGATCTATTATCCATTATTTACCAACCAGCAACCATTACTTTAAAATATGTATAGGAGTCCTCATATGTTCACCAAACCTTTGACCTTGACCAATTAGTAATATTCTAAAAATGATTAACATTTAAAATAACAATATATTGGCTATACAGATTTTTTTTGCTGGCATTCAATCATCTGTAATGCATGTTTTGTTTTAGAAATCTTTCATATAATCATTGCAAAAATGCTTTCATTATTTCAGGTTGTGGTCATTTCAAGTTCAAATATCTAAAATCTCTTATATCAAGAACGTAGACTGTAAAATATATGGACGAAGTATCCATGACATCACCCATAGGCTTCTGAAGAGCGTTAATGAAGCTACAAGTAGGGGTGGCCAACCGTTGCCATTTTGTTCATGCGTCATCGCACCAAACAAGGGCAAAGAGGCGGGGCGTGAACGGAGCTACATTTGCCTACTAGCATTTTGCTTTGACGGGCTTTTCTTTGGAAGAAACGCTTAATTCTTCATTACCTATGACTAGGGCCAGACGGAATCTGCGGACGTTTTTTTGCTATTTCTGCGGAGAATTTTAGTAAAAATCTGCGGATTTATGCGGAATTAATTTGGGAGTATCCAGCAGAGTATCATAACTTACACCTTAATATATTAAATAAAAAGTAATAAATTACTGAATAAAAACTGAATGAATTCAGATTTACACATTTACTCAAGTAAATAAACAGAATTAATAATGAGCTAAAAATCTGAAGATATCTGCGGAATTCTGTGGAAAATCTGCGGAATTCTGCGCGCGCAGATTCCGTGTGGGCCTACCTATGACTCGTTTGTGTTCCGACCACATGTGCTTGGTTGTAAATTATATTAATAAAGTGTTTAGTCTTTTAAAAACACTGTTGTAATACATTAAGTCACTAAGCATTGTTCTTAAAATATATTTTTTAAAATTGTTAGTAAAATACAAGGCTATTTATAAAATCCAGACATAACATTGTATGACAACGTTTCAGATGACTGATCTGTAGCCTACAGATAATAAATCTATCAGATTCTGGAGTGTGTTACAGGTATAAAGAAAAATATAACATTTTAAATAAAACAAATACGCTTATAAATATGGTATGTAAGTTTATCATTTCACTCACCTGGCAAAAGGAGACCACTTAAATGGTTTGCGAGCACAATTAAGTGCACAAAGCATGCCATATTATCTAATAATTGTAGGAAATATTTCCAAAATGCAATTGACTATGTAAAGCAACATAAAACAAAGCAAAAACATGATATATATATATATATATATATATATATATATATATATATATATATATATATATATATATATATATGCATGTTCAGCAGCTAATCAGCCAGAATTACATGACGGCAATCAGCGAGACCTAGCTGTCACTCAAGTGGCCACGACCTTAATTAGGCAGACTTAATACAACTTAATAAAAGTGAAATCGATGAAAAATGATTTTGCTTCTTTTAAGAAAAAACTTAATATTGGCATATTATTTTTGAAAACATTATAATTATTTTGCTTGTCAAGAAAATGCTTCTTGATTTAAGAATTTCAAGATTTTTGTACTAGAAACAAGACAAAAACTCTAAGTAAGAAACTGAGCTGTTTTGCAGTGTGCTGATTTAGTGCTCAAAATATCTATTATTGCAATCCTTATTGAAAGCAGTTGTGATATCAATGTGTGCGTGTATTTGTGTAAACCACATTGTGGACATTTGTAATAATCAAAAATACATAATAATATAATACCTGTCCTGGGTCATACACCATCAGTCGGTTCTGGTACTGAGCTGTGTTAGTGACACCACCTGCAGCAAAATGAGTCATCAGTATATGTTAAACTCATGCAAGCATTGCTTTTAAACCTTGAGCTTAAAACTCAAGAGTAACAGCTGCATTGCAGGTTTCTGCCCTGTTTCCTGAACACTTCCATGCATTTTCACAGCTGAAAAGGTTCCAGGACAGGAAGATGGGGTCAACCTGCTGACAGTGTCTATGCCAGTGTTACTGACCACTGTATTAACACCGCACTTTGTTGCTCTGTATGTCTAAATATGTAAAACTGTGCAAGAGAGGGAGCCATCAAACAAGTGAATAAACGGTTTCAATTTCTGTTGAAAAACATGAGAGAAACAGCAGGTTATGTGAGCCGCTGGTGCTAGAATCGCTCCCGGTGCTGTGAACAGCAAAACAGAAGTGCCAAATTGCCTGACGAAACACCAGGAGGCGCAATATTTGTTTATAGACTGATTATAGTTAGGTAAACAACAGCATTACATCACTGTTGATTATATAAGTGTTGAAATGAGCAGGCGGTAACATCCAGCTATAGTATAAAAGGTATAACTATATTTATTAGGGATGTCCCGCTCAAGTTTTTTTTTTTAATTTTTTTTTAAATATTGAGTATCTGTCATTACTGAGGTCCCCAGTGTTTTATTTCAGGTCATTAAAGTTATTAAAATTAATCAACCTAATATGTTTGATGATGACTAACTAGAGCTCTAAGACCTAGAGGAAAAATAGTCCAAAGTGTTTTATTGCTTTACCAACTAAATATTTTTCTCTCAGTACACTAACAGTTCAACTTAAGGTAGTACTGTAAATCTAGTATAGAGAACTAAACTCATCTGGATCTCTGCCGTGTTGAAATTTAGTCCTTATTGCAAATAAACTTTACCTAAATCATTGAATATTTGTTCTAATTGATGGGATTAAGTTCATAATCATATAAATTCAAATCAAATTCAGTCCTAAAATGACAATTAAATGGTTAGTTCAGCCAAAAATTGAAATGATGTTATTAATTACTCATCCTCATGTCATTGTAAACCCCTGAGACATTTTTCATCATCTGAACAAAGAAATTGAAATATTTTAGATTAAAGCCAAGAGCTCTCTGCTCCTTCATAGGCAGCAAATGATCCCACTTCATTCAGAATCTAGAAAATACCAAAAAGCATGTGCAACCTATACTGACACTTAGAATTAAAAAAAAAATGTAAAAACATGTTCATAATTATATAAACATGAACTTTTGGATCCCATTGGACTGTGAAGGAAACCAGAGCACCCGGAGGAAACCCACTCGAACACGGGGGGAAAACATTCAAACACCACACAGTAAGGCCAACTTTCCCAGCTGGGACTCAAACCAGCGACCTTCTTGCTGTAAGGTGACAGTGCTAACCGCTGAGCCAACATGCTGCCTGCTTTGTATATGAATGTCATAAAGGCAGTTATAGCAGCCTCGCAAATGTAAGCAGTGTCAGAGTTTTACATTGCTTTCTTTTGCAAGTTTCTTCAGAAAACACGTCGCTATCTGAGTGTTTCGCTTTTAGGTACCATGTTAAATCAGTAATACTGCAATACGGCAGAATGCTTGGATCGAATATATGTTGCTGTTGGACTGCATGTGGATTCAACACAATTTAGCCACGCGTTCTTGTCACAAAATATGCTTCCCACCTATAATACTTGTGTGATAGCTGACATAACATAAAGGATCTGACTACAGGCAAAACAATCAGTTAAAAATGACAGCAGTACCACTGTGTGCTTGAGATACCCTAGTATATAGTTGAAGTTAAACTATTAGTTCTCATGTGACTTTTCTTTTCTATTTTACAATATTTCCTTTAATATTTTTATATATAATATATTTATAAAATATATATTTGTATATTTAGATATATTTGTATATAAACAAATATATTTGTTTTATTTCAACTAATAATACTTTTTAAAAAACATTTTAAGATCAATGTTATTAACCCCCTTAAGCTATATATATTTTCAATTGACTACAGAACAAACCATTGTTATACAACGACTTGCCTAATTACCCTAACTTGACTATTTAACCTAGTTAAGCCTCCAAATGTCACTTTAAGTTGAATATTAGTATCTTAAAAATATCTAGTAAAATATTATTTACTGTCATCATGACAAAGATAAAAAAACTGTTATTCAGAACTATTAAGGGGCAACGCTGTGGTGCATTGGGTAGTGCTGTTGCCTCACAACGAGTCCAGACTGGATCAATTGGCATTTCTGTGTGGAGTTTGCATGTTCTCCTCATGTTTGCGTGGGTTTCCACTGGGTGCTCCGGTTTCCCCCACAGTCCAAAGACTGCACTAAAGGTGAATTGGGTAAACTAAATTGGCAGTAGTTTATGTGTGTTAATGAGAGTGTATGGGTGTTTCCCAGTGATGGGTTGCAGCTGGAAGGGTCTCCGCTGCGTAAAACATATGCTGGATAAGTTGGTGGTTCATTTCGCTGTGGTGCCCCCGGATTAATAAAGGGACTGAGCCGAAAAGAAAATGAATGAATGAAAACTATTATGTTTAGAAAAATCTTCTTTCCGTTAAACAAAAATTGGGAAAAGAATGTACAGGAGGGCTTATATTCCGACTTCAACTGTATATGCATTGGAACTCCTGATATATTTATGATACTGTGGTAAATGTGAGGGACTGTATTAGTACCTGACACCCAGAGTAGCCCATCCGCCACACAACCTGCATGACAGGACAGCGAGCGGTCAAATGGTTGCACATAGGTCCACTTGTTCCTCTTGGGGCAGTAACGCTCCACGCTGGGCAGAACCTGCCTCAGTTCATTTCTGCCCCCGACGGCATATAGATACTGTCCCAGGGCTCCCAGCACAAAGTGCTCCCTGCATGCCTTCATGGGTGCAATTTCAGTCCATCGGTTTACCCTCGGATCATACCTGCATGCCGTCCTCACTGCGCATGTTCTCCCGGTGGCATGTTCCACCTCCCCGCCTGCCACAAACAAAAAACTGCCCATGACTGCCACACAATGGTGACTTCGTCCAGCAGGCATGGGTGCTAGTTCGCTCCAATTGGAACCACCAGTGACACGCATGTGCTCCTGCGCAGCAGGATTGAAGAACCGCAACTCCCGTACACGGCTGACCTCTCGTTTGCGTCCACCAACAATATAAAGTGTCAATGACTGGAAGCGTGGTGTTGTGCGGGCCGTCTGACGTAAAGGCTGTGCAAATACAGAGCGGTGGTAGTCCAGCGCCTCCTCCACCAGGTCGGCAACTGTGCTGCTGGAGTTGAGCAAGGAGTGACTGTTGGCCACGCGGTGCAGGGCGGGGACCTCCATCAAGCCGTAACGCACATGTTGCAGCAGTTCCTCCATGTACTGGTATCTGCAGTCATGCTCCAACCAACGCACCAGCAACTACAGAGGGGCAGAGGGGCTCATCAGTATTCAGCACTGATTCGGGATCAGAAGATCACACCGCTCATATTACAGGCTGCAGCTCACACCATCCACACAATACTGTCTGTCTACGCAGGGCCAACATTTTGTATCATTGCATGCTAATGCTTAAGATATTGTGTCTCTATACAGTGATGAGAAGACAGCTGCAGATGAGATTGGGGTGGGAGGGGGATAGGGGGAGCAAACACACATACACAGCCATGAGGGGTGTGTGTAAAGCATGCACACATACCCGCTCTGGCGCAGCCAAGGGAGTTAGACAAAGGGGAGTTAATTGAACTTGAGAGCAATCTAGACTGTTTAGCTGCAGAGGCATGCGAGTATGGCGGAGATGGCTGGAGATAAGCGATGCCACTCTTGTGGAAACAAAGTGGCTTTTAACACAATCAGCCCTGAGACAGAGAACTTATTATAGCATCCCGAGATCATGGGCCACCACCTCTAGACGTTCTCCAGCTGTCTCCGACACACAAATGGCAAATTTAAATGCTTGTAATATAGTTTTTCCTGGAGTATTTGATCATTTAAAGATTTTAAATGGTATGACGTAAATGGTTAGATTTCAATGTACTGGCACAAAACGATTTACGGGACACTGAATGCAGGAAAGTACTGCTAGGAGAAACATGAAGTTAAAGGCACGCTGTGTTTTTCCTGCATCATTAGAAGCACTGAATAACAGAGATAATGTCTGCTCCCAGACAGGTTTCCCAAATGATCCCCCCTCTGCCACTATTTACACAAGCAGGTAACCCAGAGATGTTTTGGCTCTCAAGTGCAATGTAAAGTGATTGTTATAAATCTCTTACTTAAATTGAAATATCCAATACCTCGAAGCCTATATTTATTTGATGTAATTTATTTGAGTTAAAAGGCAGTGATATGAAATTGTTTACAATATTTTATAAAATATATAAATAAATAAAACAGTATAGAAATTTTGAATGTACCAATTGCTATAAATGAAAAAATACATTCAGTGCTCAGCATAATTGATTACAGCCCATTTTGAAAATGAACATTTACAAAATGAACAATGAACTCAGTGAATATAGGCAATTTATTTTGGTGCATTTAAACGAAACCGATTTATTAAACAGATATATTTATTTAAATAATATTTTAGTCACCAAACATGTTCAGAAATTTAAAGATAATACAATTAAATTCATACAAAATATTGCAAAAAATAAATTACAACCTACAAAATTTCAACTTAATATATAATTATGTTGGCTTGAGAAAGCCAACATACTGTTATACTACTCTGTCCTTGAAAACAAACGTATCTCCTCCTATGCCGTTCATGCCACAAGGCCTAAATGTGGTCAAAATGTGCCTTCTACATTCAAGGTTGTTGCTATATCTCCTCATGCCTATAAGACTTATTGTTTTTTTAATAAAAAAATTTAAATATTAATAATCCGGGCATATAAAAAAATTATACAAGCCCCAAATTTGGCCAAAAGCTGTATTTAGATGCGTTAGGTTTTGTTGCTATATCTTTAACGTTTAACAGACTTATAGTTTTCCAATAAATAATTTTTAAGCATTATTTTTCTTAAAATATGGCAAGCCATTTTTGACTTAAACTCCATATTTTTTACTAATATGGCAAGCCATTTTTGCATGTATCACTTTCACAATTAAGCATTGTATTTTCAAAAAAAATACGGCAAGCCATTTTTACATAATGTTCATTCCTTTAGTCCCTTTATTAATCAGGGGTCGCCACAACGGAATGAACCGCCAACTTATCCAGCATTTGTTTTACACAGCGAATGCCCTTCCAACTGCAACCCAACACCAGGAATACATAATGTTCAAGTCCAGTTTTTGACACTCATAAAGACTATAATTGAAACATCGGGGTTGATTAAGATCACTCATATTGCCAAGAAGCTTTGATGTATCATCACTAACCTGTCAAATGTCCCCATAGCAATAAAACAGTATAACTTAGCAACCATTTAAAAATGGCAATATCTCTACATCAGAACATCGTATGGACCTGGGCATTGGCTTGTTTGACTCATGCTAGCAAATGGGACTTCTTGTGTACTATGCATGGTAACAATGATAATGGAAGCCAAGTGCTAAAAATGATTAGCTACATGCTATGAATGTTTATCTAAATGCAATAAAATATGCTAGAAATGCCTACTAAGTATTAGCATTTGATCAAACATGTACATGAGCATTGCCATTTAGCAACTGCTTAGCAATAATTGTTTTAGCAACTGCCTAGCAACCACTTAGCAACCACCGCCATGCTTCCTGCCAACTGCCATCCCCAGTCCTAGCGCAGTCACGTTGGCTTTCTCAAGCCAACATCAAAGTTTATCAATAAACTTTAGATTCTAGTTTGTTTTTGCTTCTCTTGATTTTTCTCTTTTTAAATTTGAATTTGATATTTTTCTATAACATACAAATTTGAGTGTACTAGTTTTTGGACTGTTATCATAAGTTATTTTGTTTAATAAGCTCCAGATTTGGCTTCAGTACTGACTAATGTATATGCACAAACATAATATTGTATAGCTTCCTGTTGAAAATATGAATTAAAAAGATGAGGGGTGTACTTATATATGCTGAGTACTGCATAATTTATTGTTATCTATATTAATATTAATCTATATTAATATTAATCTATATTAATCTATATTAATTATTTATTCCTAAATAATTACAAATGTAACTTGCACGTGCACAGATGTATCAGCGAGACCTTCCATTCCTTTTTTGGCATCATTAATCATGTAACGCTCTACTGAGGTTCACTTTCTTTCTCTGAATTTTAGCAGGGTTTTTTTTAACCCTCGTTCTCCTTTTCACAGCCAGTAAAAGAGAAGAATACAGAGAATGAGTGAGAGTGGAAAACGAGAGAGAGAGAGAGAGGTGTGAGCGAGGCAGCGTCTGTTGACTGTGAAGGTCACACTGGATCAGAGAACTTCCTCGGGGCAGAAAATAAATGAACTCCCCCACCCACTTCTGCACGGAGAAAGACAGACAGAGAGTAAGTGCGAGAGAAAAGAAAAAAAGAACAAAAAAAAAAAAACAAAGAGGAAGAAAATGTGATTTCCAGAGCGTGAGACTCGGAGAACTCTGCATGACGATGATTGACAGCCAAACTATATGGAGGGTAGTATTGGCGGGTGCACGTTCGGACCGGCGGACGGCAGCACCAGCCCCTGTGCCCATCACGCTTCCGTCTGATGCCCAAATTAACCTTCTCTGCAAAGTGAAGGAGGCCCAAAGCAGCCTAATCAGGGCCTGATTATGGCAGCAGCGACTGGTTAAAGGGTCAGGGTAATTGTGCCATCAGAGGCCTGATTGTTTTCAATCAGTAGGGCGGCCGGAGTGACAGCTGGGGGATTGAGGCGCTGATGGAGCCGCGGTGGGCCTAATCAGAGAGAGGCTAGGTGGGGGGAGGCGGGGGGCGAGGGGAACGCCTGATTGGTGCAAATGAATAGTCACACCACAGCCCCAAACCACCCCCCCACTCCAACTACAGCCTCCGCTCGTGTATGTATATACATACACACACACACACTAACACTGGCAATGCACCTTTTCTCTCTCTTTTACATCGTAAATTAAGCAGGCGGAGTTTGTGTTTGTGAATATGACCCTAAGTGTTCAGAATTACTTAATGATGCTCTGTGTTTGAAAGCCGTGATGGAGAATGTCATAGAGTTGAAAACTCTAAAATGTTCTTGTCTCGTTAAGAACATCTCGTATATGTTTTATGCATACATAATGCTATATATTAATATGTATTATATGCATATTGCTTTTGATAAATTGTTTACATTTTAATAAATGGTTTGCTTTAATAACAGCAACACTTGAGCTGAATGAGCTCCACAAGTTCATGTAATACATGACGATCACAAATTATGAATCAATATTCAAGCTTTAGTAGATGACCATCGACCATCTGTTAATATTAGTGAGCTAGAAATTATACTTCAGTCTACAACAGTGTCTATACAGAAAACAGAGTGTGAAATTCAATACCTTTGAAGACCTTTTTTAATACTCTTTCCATACATTTTAAGACCTTAAAACCACTTCAACCAAAAACACTGGCAAACGTACAGTATATTTACTAAACATTAATGTAAGAAACTAATCCAACACTAAAACATTATTCACATACTAAATAAAAACTATTAAGTTTAGCTAATTCAGCATGTTGGCGCCTATAGAACTGCAGAATAATGGTGTTGCCTTGGTTACTGCAGTAAACAAAGCAGCATGATGTAAAATCTAGTAGGATATCATTGATTTCATAAACCACACAGCATCGTAGATTTAATTGAGGCAAACTTTAGCATACATTGCATAAACAAAAATGATATAAAGTTAAGTACCTTGCAAAATAGCATTTAAGACTTTTTAATATTTTTAAGGGTCTGAAATTTCTCTACATTGATTTATTAACTTTTAATACTTTTTAAGACCCCGCAGACACCCTGTACAATTAACATTCGCCAGTCACCAAATGAGAACTAAAATCAACTGAACCAATGTTACTTGCCAGTTGCCCAATATTTTATTTTTCTTTTATTTTTTCTGAGAAATCTATAGAGTTTAGGACAATTATCAAATTATGAAGACGTGTTTGTATGAAGACTGTGTATATTTATGCAATCTGATTTGCTGTTTGAGTTTGATTCACTTATAGTGTGCACATTATAAGTGAACATTTCAAAAGAGGTTTCCTGTGATACTGCATACAAATGAAAGCTCTATGGCAGGGGTGCTCAGCCCTGTTACTGGAGATCTGCCTTCCTGCAGAGTTCAGCTCCAACCTCGATCAAACACAACTAAATCAACTAAGTAGGATCAGAAATAGCACTTGGTAATTAAAGAGAGGTGTGTTTAATCAAGGTTACAGCTAAACTCTGCAGGAAGGTAGATCTCCAGGAACAGGGTCGGGCACACATGCTCTACGGTAAAACGTTAAAAAGGAAACTAAGCAATAAATATTAATTTCATAAATGTACTATTGTCATTAATAATAATAATAATAATAATAATAATAATAATAATAGCATTCTATTTAATATTAATAGTGATGATTTCATTGTTATTCATTAGTAGGCACTATCAGCATCAGCATAAAAATGATTCATTATAAAATACTTTACAGTTTAATAGTATAATAAGTGCTGTTTGTTTAATTTTTGTTGATTAATATATGAATTACTTCAATTAATTATGATAATACAAAATGCAGCTACATATATGCGTTTCCTCAATTTGTTCAGCCAGTTTTTTAAAGAAAAACTCAATATATCATTTGATGATCAGCAAAAAAAGGTTACATTTTAGTTGTCTCCATCATTGTAGATGTGCCAAAGCGTTAGTTCTACGCCCTGTTCACAACTATTCTTTATTTGAAAGTTTTCAAAATCTGACCAAACAAAATCCAAATCCCATCTCAGATATTCAAACCCCAAGCTGATATTTTGCCCCAGAGATACCTTGGCAATTCCAAAAGGTTTGGAGCAGTTAAAGTGAGTGAATGTGCGGCCCACACACCTGCCATATCTCCTCTTCGCTGAGGGAGGTGAGGCGGTCGCTCTTCAGTACTTCCCTGAGGAGCCGGTAAGGAAGCAGCAGCACCTCCTCTTGTCTGCTCCTCTGCAGCTCAGAGAGGTGGTCCACCACAAAGCCCACCACCGCTTCCTCCAGAGCCGGCAGGTGGAAGAGATCTGCCAGCCTGTACAGGTCCAGGTAATTAAAACTGTTCAGCTCCTACACACACACACACACACACACACACACACACACACACACACACACACACACACACACACACACACACACACACACATTATATTAAATACATACATATGCACATTCAGATAAGTGAGAGTGTTTATAAAGTTAAATGTATAAAGACAAACTAGTTCTACATTGTAACATGCATACAATATTAGATCCACACACACACACACACACACACACACACACACATTTATTTGTATTATATAGTAAATAGCTTAGTTTAACAGAGCTGAATCCCATCAAAGCTCCACAATGTCTGAAAATATAGAGTGTAAAAGTATAAGTGAGAGAAAGAACAATAAATGTAGCTTTTGGATGCTGCACAGATGCTTCACACAGAGAGTGACTGCCATCTACTGGTTAAAATAAATACAGAGCACATTTTTTAATGTCGTAATGAGTTAGGAAGAGGCTCAGGTGGAATCTCTGCAAATGTTTTTCACATTTTCTGGTCTAATTTATAGGGAAAACTTCTGGTACTCTAGAGGGTAAGCTCAGAATCAGGAAATAATGATTATCATTTCACACACAAAGGCTTCAAAAGACTTGGGATATGCTGTAGCACAGAGTAATAAGCCTATGATTCTTTCAGCTTATGACTTATACGTTTAACCAGCTGTTACGTGAAGTTTTATACAATATAATTATACAAATGCATACTGATTTATAGTGGCAGTTTGCAGAACCTGTGAAAATGTTCATAATTTTAACAAAATAAAAGAAATGTCCTGAATAATATGCACATTACATAAAAGATGTTTACATATATTCATTCGTTTGCCTTCTGCTTAGTCACTTATTTATAAGGGGTAGCCACTGCGGAATGAACTGCTGACTATTCTGACATATGTTTTATGCAGCGGATGACCGTCCAGCCAGATGTTTACATATAGTCCATAAAATAAAGTTCTGAGCTGCTGCTGCGCTGTTGGTCATAGGGGAGTGGAAAGCATGAGACTGATTCCAGTGATGCTCCAGGGACAGATGAGTCTTCGCTGAGGCCAGCTTCCAGCCTCCACTGCTGAGACTGCAGCTCTGCACAAGACTATTGGCCAGCGGAGAAATTAAAATGGTCGTGCCGAACTGAGTCTGGTTCTCTCAAGGTTTTTTTTCTTCACTCTCCTATTGGTGAAGTTTTTTTTTTCCCTTTCCGCTGTCGCCACTGGCTTGCATGGTTCAGGATCTGAAAACCTACTCATCGATGAATTTGCTCTTCAGTGTTTGGACTCTCAGTAATGATTTCAAACCACACTGAACTGAGCTAAACTGAACTGAACTTAAACACTAAAAACTGAACTACCCTAATCCAGCTACTAAGACCATTTATGTTGTTACGACCCTGTCTTCTCTTTCTTACCTTTCGGTGGCCTCGCAATGTGACATCACAGTTAATTAGTTAATTTATGGGTGGAGAAAGTATATATTTGAATTTTTTTGTGAAGAACGGCACTTCCTCTGGTGGAACGTTATTCCACAGAGAGGTCATTTTGCTCCAACTCTTTTGTGTTGCCGTCTTATGTTTTGTTTTGTTTTGTATTTTGTTGAGAGAATTTCATCTGATTTCCTATTTATTTCAAATCCATAGACAGTTTGTTATACTTTATTATTCCCTTTAATAAATGTTTTTTTCATTATATACCTTTTTGTGTGTCTGATCCTTTTTATGGTACGGTCGGGAGCGAGCTGGCCGTAACAATGTGAAGCTGCTTTGACACAATCTACATTGTAAAAGCGCTATACAAATAAAGCTAAATTGAATTGAATTGAATTGAAAGAGTTCACACTTAGCTGATGATTGATGATAAAGAGTGTTTGGCATGCTGTCCCGGGAGAGACCCCTGAGCTCAGAAGATCCTCGAGCCCGGGGCTCCCACCCGTTTGCAGGGTGAGAGTGGAGTTTGAGCTCAGGTAGGTCTTGAGAACTCCTACCTTATTTAGAGCTGATGACAGATTATAAATTGCTAAATAGGGATATAATGCTGGTTAAGAGCTCGACTATTGTGCTCATTTAGATTGATTAATTCACTTATGACACATCTTTTTGGACTGTGGGAGAAAACCAGAGAACCCGGAAGAACCCACGCGAGCACGGAAAGAACAAGTAAACTGCACAAAATGTTGTTTCTATGCAGAGTTTACATGTTCTCCCCATGCTTGCCTGTTAAGGATTTGAACCGGTGACGTTCTTGCTGTAAGGCAACAGTGCTAACCATTGGGCCACCGTGCCGCACTATAAAGGGAAAGGTGAAGGAGTAGGGGCTGGAAGGGGATACTCTTAAAGGCAAAGACAACTGAAGTAAGAAACTCTGATTATTTAAAGTGAGTTAGGAATCATCTGATTGGTGAATCATATGTTAGTTAATGCAGGACCAACCATAATCAATCATAAGCACATGCTCCTCTCGAAATTAGTTTATAAATAAACTCATTAAAATAACCACCTGCAAAACTTTAAATTCCTGGTTTTAGTGTGTGGTAACCTGGATGATCTACGTTTTTTTTGTTGTTGTTGTTTGTTTTGCTTTTTTATGGAATTTCATAAGCGCTTTGTTTGTTCTGAACAACTGCTTACTATGCTTCAGAAAAATCCTCCAGGTCCTGCAGATTCTTAATTTCTCCACCATCTTTTGTGTCACACTTTCCGGCAGTTACTGTGTGATTTTGAGATCCAACTTCTCACACTAAGAACTATTTAGGGGTTCAAATGCTGATGAAACGTGATGCATTAAAAGCTGGGGGATGGAAATTTTTGGAGATCAAGGCAGATCATTTTTCTAGGAAAACATGCAAGTATCTTCTGCTACTTCTGAATGGCAGAACTTAATAAAAAAACACATTATTTTAACAAAATCTTCATCCTGATCAAAATAAAAGCATTTTCTTCCGGAGCATCGAGCATTTAAACCTTATTTATTAGTCCTTCAAACATGAACTGATCATTACCAGAACTTGCAATGTTTTCAATTTAGATCTAACACATAAACACCTAAATGAGCTGATAAATATTAACACACCTGAATGAGATAGTGTGAACAGAGACTGAGCAGTTCCAGTAACTGAAGGTGGCTTCCAGCTGACAGGACGTCCTGTATCACCCCTGGCTCCAGCATGATCTACAGACAAAAGATAGGAGTAAGACTATCTAAAGAAAATCACAACAACATTGCTTTATCTTTCTATGTCACATTCAGGCGTCTTTGACTTTTTCAGGTCAAAGGGAAGAGAGAGATGGAGCATTAAATATTGTAAAGAGCTGAGTGTTGCATCTTAAATCTAAGCTAAAGCATGTATGCCTTGAAAAAAAGAAAAAATAGCTCACTGGTTCTTATAAAAGATAGTGATCTTTACTTTTCTTCCTTTCATTACCATAGGGTCAATGTGACTTCATGATTCATTTTAATAAAGAAGTTTATATTTAATAGGTTTACATAAAAAAGTAATAAAATTGTCTAAAATTAAAGAATATATACATCATTAAATATGACTTCTTTAATGGTTAAAAATATCTTGAAATGATCCAATTAAATTATTAAAAAAATTACAGACCCCAAACCTTTGAATCTCAGCATATATATTATGAGACCACCTCTGACATACATCAAATGGCATGCACTAAATTCCAGGGGTTTCATTACCACGACGTAAAATGGGCGTGGCTCGGTCGGTGTTTGGGAAACGCCCCCTTAAAAAAAAAAAAACAATACTGAGAGGTCACCGATCATGCGCAGTACAGGTTCTTTTTTAGCGCGGTCATTTCAAACAGGATGATTATGGATAAAGAACCTACCGCGGTGGATAACGAGGGAAAAAACAATCATACAGGTTATTTTTTTGTTTTTATAATGTTATATTTTAAAGATTTCATTAGCAAAAACGGCTGACCTCGTTTTACTCCGTTTTACTGTCTCTGGGCTTTTGTACTTCCATTTTAAACCAAATAATAATGGTTGTGGTAAGATTAACCGTGTTTTTGTAGTTTAAAATATGGTATTCAGTCATGTTTCAACAAATAAATACTACATTTTCTGTAATAAATCGTGGTTAATTTTTCTTTCTCGATCTTAGTTAATTAACATAACTCATATTTATTTTCTATTTTTATTTAAAGTCATCATACACAAAACAACTGGGATCAGGACAGGTATCTGATGTTAACTAATATAAAAGTGATCATACATAAAACCCCTGGGATCAGGACAGGTATCTGATGTTAATATATATAAAAGTGATCATACATGAAACCCCTGGGATCAGGAGAGGTATCTGATGTTAATATATATAAAAGTGATCATACATGAAACCCCTGAGATCAGGACAGGTATTTGATGTTACTGTATATAATATAAAAGTGGTCATACATTAAACCCCTGGGATCAGGACAGGTATTTGATGTTAATATATATAAAAGTGATCATACATGAAACCCCTGGGATCAGGACAGGTATCTGATGTTAATATGTATAAAAGTGATCATACATGAAACCCCTGGGATCAGGACAGGTATCTGATGTTACTGTATATAATATAAAAGTGATCATACATGAAACCCCTGAGATCAGGACAGGTATTTGATGTTACTGTATATAATATAAAAGTGATCATACATGAAACCCCTGGGATCAGGACAGGTATTTGATGTTAATATATATAAAAGTGATCATACATGAAACACCTGAGATCAGGACAGGTATCTGATGTTACTGTATATAATATAAAAGTGATCATACATGAAACACCTGACATCAGGACAGGTATCTGATGTTACTGTATATAATATAAAAGTGATCATACATGAAACACCTGAGATCAGGACAGGTATTTGATGTTACTATATATAATATAAAAGTGATCATACATGAAACACCTGACATCAGGACAGGTATCTGATGTTACTGTATATAATATAAAAGTGATCATACATGAAACACCTGACATCAGGACAGGTATCTGATGTTACTGTATATAATATAAAAGTGATCATACATGAAACACCTGAGATCAGGACAGGTATCTGATGTTACTATATATAATATAAAAGTGATCATACATGAAACCCCTGGGATCAGGACAGGTATCTGATGTTAATATATATAAAAGTGATCATACATGAAACACCTGAGATCAGGACAGGTATCTGATGTTACTGTATATAATATAAAAGTGATCATACATGAAACACCTGAGATCAGGACAGGTATTTGATGTTAATATATATAAAAGTGATCATACATAAAACCCCTGGGATCAGGACAGGTATCTGATGTTAATGTATATAATATAAAAGTGATCATACATGAAACACCTGAGATCAGGACAGGTATTTGATGTTAATATATATAAAAGTGATCATACATGAAACACCTGGGATCAGGACAGGTATCTGATGTTAATGTATATAATATAAAAGTGATCATACATGAAACACCTGGGATCAGAACAGGTATTTGATGTTAATATATATAAAAGTGATCATACATAAAACCCCTGGGATCAGGACAGGTATCTGATGTTAATGTATATAATATAAAAGTGATCATACATGAAACCCCTGAGATCAGGACAGGTATCTGATGTTAATATATATAAAAGTGATCATACATGAAACCCCTGGGATCAGGACAGGTATCTGATGTTACTGTATATAATATAAAAGTGATCATACATGAAACACCTGAGATCAGGACAGGTATTTGATGTTAATATATATAAAAGTGATCATACATGAAACCCCTGGGATCAGGACAGGTATCTGATGTTACTGTATATAATATAAAAGTGATCATACATGAAACACCTGAGATCAGGACAGGTATCTGATGTTAATGTATAAATAAAAGTGATCATACATGAAACCCCTGGGATCAGGACAGGTATCTGATGTTAATGTATATAATATAAAAGTGATCATACATGAAACCCCTGAGATCAGGACAGGTATCTGATGTTAATATATAAATAAAAGTGATCATACATGAAACCCCTGGGATCAGGACAGGTATCTGATGTTAATGTATATAATATAAAAGTGATCATACATGAAACACCTGAGATCAGGACAGGTATTTGATGTTAATATATATAAAAGTGATCATACATGAAACCCCTGGGATCAGGACAGGTATCTGATGTTACTGTATATAATATAAAAGTGATCATACATGAAACCCCTGAGATCAGGACAGGTATCTGATGTTAATATATATAAAAGTGATCATACATGAAACCCCTGAGATCAGGACAGGTATCTGATGTTAATATATATAAAAGTGATCATACATGAAACACCTGAGATCAGGACAGGTATCTGATGTTAATGTATATAAAAGTGATCATACATGAAACCCCTGAGATCAGGACAGGTATCTGATGTTAATATATATAAAAGTGATCATACATGAAACACCTGGGATCAGGACAGGTATCTGATGGTAATGTATATGATATATAAAGTTTTTGGCACAAAAGCCGTGGGATTGGGACAGGTATCTTAAGTTATAACAGTATTAATGTAATCTGAGAGGTATCTTAAGTTAATTTGTTTAATATAACATTCACTGACTTCACATGAAACACCTGCGATCAGGACAGCTATTTAGTACTGCATATAAAAGGCATTTGACACGAAACCCCTGCAATACGTACAGGTATCTGAATCAAACGGCTGTTTTCACAATCTGCGCATGATGCAAATTCACAGATAGGCCACGCCCACCCGATGACGCAGTAGCGGTTACGCTGTACTGAAACCCCTGGAAAAAAGTGCCTGCCTACATCAAATCTGTGTTAGCAACACGGTTAGCTAAAAAAAATAAAACCATAAAATTAAAACCCCTTTTGTTGTGGTTTAACTGAAATAAACGAGTTAGCTAAGCACAAAGAGTTACATTTTTTTTGGTTTACCTTGATTTATTAAAATGAACAAAACATATAAAGACCTGTTAAAAAAGTGATTAAGATGAAAAATGCATAGACAAATAACTTTAGCACTTAATATAAGCTACAGCTATAAATATAACAAAACATTTGAAGCATTAATAAAAGCTATAATTGATCAGTGACACTAAAATAACTGTGTATATCATAGTTAGCAAAACACTACCAATCATAAACAATACATTAATGTATATACTTTGTTTAACAACTAAATCAGCACATTTTATGCAGATTTACAGTGATGGCAATGCTAGTTGGAACAGCAGCTTTTAGGTTACCTAAATCAGCCAGAAAGGGCAACTAGACAAACTAATCACAGATCTAATAGAGATGCAATCTGTGTTTGTTTTATCAGTGTTATTGACAACATGAATATGCAACCAAAAACAAAATCAGGATATATAAATATCAACAGTGTGAAATCCTTAAACTAGCAGTAAATGCATAACCCAGGATTTGTGTGTAATGATGCCTTCACATACTATTTCAATTATTGCAAAAATTAATTTTATGTTAACGTGTTTTTATTTTACCTCGCATAACAGAGTAGCTTGGCCCTCATTGTATAATTAAAAGAAAAATGCATACGTATTTGATCATCTATAAGGCCATCTTGGGGATGTTGCCTTCACATCTCTGTTGTTTGATGAACTATGGATGTGCACTCATTTTTATGTCTGATTCAGCTGCCTATGGGAGAAATGACTAGGAATAATAAACGGTCAAACCACTAGCTCTACAAACAAGTTTGTTCATGTCTATACAGAATAATATAATAAGAAAAAATCAATTCGGGCTGCACGGTGGCGCAGTGGGTAGCACATTAGCCAAACACCAAGAAGGTTGCTGGTTCGAGCCTCGGCTGGGTCAGTTGCTGTTTCTGTGTGGAGTTTGCATGTTTTCTGTGTTTGCGTGAGTGCTCCGGTTTCCCCCACAAGTCCAAAGACATGTGCTATAGGTGAATTGGGTAGGCTAAATTGTCCCTTGAGTATGTCTGTGAATGATTGTGTATGGATGTTTCCCAGTAATGGGTTGCAGCTGGAAGTGCATCCGCTGTGTAAAACATATGCTGGGTAAGTTGGCGGTTCATTCCGCTGTAGCGACCCCAGCTGAATAGAGGGACTAGGCCAATGATTGAATGAATGAATGAAAAAAATCTATTCGCAACATCAAGCAGAATAACCAGCTTTTTTTAACATCTAAAAATCAATAGAAGTGAATGAAACCGGAAGTCTCGAGCCAAAAAGATCCCAGGGGATGTGAACAATAAGGTCAAAACAACAGAAAACACTAGAGAAATATTCTCTTCATTCTCAAACTGTTAGACTCTCTCCTTTCCTTTTGTTCTAACTGAATTGTGTAAGAAGGCAACTAAGTATGCAGCTTCATCTGACTGGAATATTCTTCGGTCTAAACTGAAATGACAATATTGGTGTTTTAGGATCATTGATCAACAAAAAATACTAGGCAAATAAACATTGACTCAGTTATTTGTAATTTATTGTAAGTGTTACTTAGGGCTGTGTGATTAATTGAAATCAAATTGCAATGTTGCAAAACATTTCGATTAGCTAATCGCAAGAGGCTGTGATATGTAATATATATGAGGCTGTGATATGTAATATATATGTATTATTTAATTTCCCCCACCCAGAGCAAATGCGTGACTGCTGTCTGTGTGTGACAGTCTCACTAGCCAGTTGAGTGAGCACATTTTTATTTTGCCCAATCAAAACTTTTCAATCTGCTTCGTATGAGTTATGTTAGTTTGCTGAGTGTTCTGTATTTTTATAATTATTATTTTTTGTTTGTATAATAAGCTACACTATCTCCCTAAAAAGGTAAGGTCATTTTACTTACTGTTTGTTCATTTTGCTAACTGTTTGCTTTAGAGAAAATTTTGTTTAATTTTTGAATATTTAAAAACAAATTTAAATAAATGTTGGAGTATGTTAATATCTTTCTTTAAAAAAAAAAACACTTACTGCATTTTAGTAGTAAACAGCTACGATACAGAATATTGAGCTAAATCTTGACTACAAAATAAATCGCAAATAAAATAACAATCGTAATATCTGTCAAAAAATATTATAAAATTTTTCAATATTAATATATTTTCCCTAAATCGCACAGCCATAGTGTTACACAAGATTTTTAGTCTTTTTCTGGTAAAACATTCATTCAATTATTTATTTTGCTTCCGCCTGGTCTGTTTATTCATCAGGGGTCGCCACAGCGGAATGAACAGCCAACTGGAAACACCCATAGGTTATTCAATTCCCCTATACCAAGTCTTTGGATTGTGGGGGAAAGCGGAGCACCTGGTGGAAACCCACGCCAACACGGGGAGAACATGCAAACTCCACACAGAAATGCCCAGACGGGACTCGAACCAGCGACGTTCTTGCTGTGAACCACAGAGCCACCATGCCGCTAAACAAAAAACTATGAAACAACCATTAAATAACTTGATGCCACATTTAATTCACAATTAAATTAAGTGGTTAGCACATTTGCCTCAAAGCAACAAGGTCACTGGTTTGAATCCCAGCTGGACCAGGAGGCCTTTCTGTGTGGAGTCTGCATGTTCTCCCCTACGCATCTTCTCAAGTTCAAGTTAAAAGGAATTACTAGTTCATTCCACAGTGGCGACCCTAACAAAGCAGGTGTATAAGCCGAAAGAAAGTAAGTGTGTGATAGCTGGCCTAAAATAAAAAATAAAAATCGGTCAGAATTCACTCAGCCCCTCTTGCATGTTGCGCTCAGTTTCCCGTTAATTCGGATGTACAAAAAGAAAATGCGTCGGATTCCCAGTGCGCAGTGTTTCATACATCTGACTTTTTTTACTGCGTACACACATTTACAGCTTTGTCCGTACGCAATGTTTTAGTATTAATTCAACGCAAGTCTTTGTACATAAGGCCCCAGGACACCAGCCCTTCATGACTGAAATCTTGTGGGAAAAAAAAAGAAGAAAAAATAATAATAATTCACTCAGCCCCTACCCTCCTGCTTGTTTTAAATCTTTGAGGATATTTTTATCAAAAAATTAAATAATGATGGACACCAGTAAGCATCAACGTCCATAGTATTTTTTATTATTAATATTATGGATGTCAAACATGGATATTCCAACATTCTTCAAAATTTCATCTTCCAGGGTACAGGGTAAGTCATTTTCCTTTTTGGATGAACTCCCTTTAACAAGATGTCCTCAAAAACTAGACAAGATAAAATCTGATGTGGTCTACAATTCTCATTTTTTTCCAAACACAAGCAAAACCACTTGAATTTAACTTGAAACTCATAATCACGACATCCCAAGTGGGAAGTAGGACATTTTGTGATGTACCAGGATAAATATTACTATTCTCAAGTGCTTTACGTATCTGCTCTTTTTTGGAGAGTGGATTCATAATGGAGACTTCACACAACCAAGAGACTTTGAAGCACAGCTAGTTTTGTTTGCTTTGCATGTTCTTGTGTGTATGCAGCTGTGTGTGTGTGGGCTATGCTGAATTTACCTGGCCTGTGTAGGCGAAGTCCAGTGCGTGCTTCAGTCCCACACTAGTCACACCCTGGAGGGTTACTTCATCCGCTTCACTCTCCACCATACACAGACTGAACATGGCCTGAAGACACACATGAACATAACTCATGAACCACAGAACTAGAGTAATACTGCATCCTGTAAATAGCTGGTAAAGCACAAACGTCAATACACTGTTCATTCATGTCTGAAGAGTCTGAAAGAGAGTCCATAAGCAACAATCAGTGCCTACTTTACTTTCACACACCAACACACACACACACACACGGGCAAAAATAGAGAGACCAAGACCAAGAGGCCAGAGCTGTCCTGCTGTGTTCTCTGAGAGGAGTACACTAATCAAAAGCATTGATCGCTGTCACAGAGCGAGTGTAGGATGGTCATTGATCAGAGCCAGTGGAGAAGTCGAAGGACATGGATCATTGTTATACCTCCAAACAACAGTGATCAAACCTAACCGCTCCTAATGATGAACTTCTAGAATAAAAAATACATATATTTACTTTATCTATCCAACCGTCTATCAATAAGTGAAAAAATAAGAGACCCTTTTAAATGTTCAGTTTCTCTGGATTTACAATTTTCAAGAGGTCACACTTAGCTGATAATTAATTATAAAGCTTGTTTGGCATGCTTTGCTGGGAGAGAGCCCTGAGCTCATAAGATCCTCGAGCCTGGGGCTCCTTTCTGTTTGCAAGACGAGAAGGGAGTTTGAGCTCAGGTAGATCTCAAGAGCTACCCTGCTGTAGTAGCTAATGAGCAGATAGTAATTGCTCTTATGAGATAACTACTTACTAGGAGCCGATTTGGATTAGTCAATTAACTTAAGTTGCATGTTTTTGGATGGTGGAAGGAAACCAGGGAACCCTAGGGAAACCCACGTGAGCATGGGGAGAACGTGTAAACTCCGCACAAAAACATTGGCTGGCTTGGTAAGGTCTAGAACCAGTGAAGTTCTTGGGGTGAGGCAACAGTGCTAACCACTGGGCCACCGTGCCACTCTTCTAGGAAAGGAGGAGTAGGGGTGGAAGGGGGGATTCTTCAAAACGAAGATGGCTGTGATATGGGACTTAGGGTATTTATAGTGGCTTAGGAATCGTCTCATTGGTGAATCATAAACTGAATAATGCGGGGCCAGCTGCAAGCAATCATAAGCATGTGATCCTCTCGAAATTAGTTTATAAATAAACTTCACTTATTCTGCAAACTATTGGTGGAATTTCTTTATAATTTAGGATAAAATGTTGTGCTAATTTCGCCTTTAGAGGCTAAGTTAGCAAAACATTGTGAAATGTTTTCAGCTATTTTTATTCTTTTTAGGCAGCATAATTATAATGCTTTAACTTTATTATTTAATGTAAAAATTCTGATTTTCAATCATACCACATGAAAACATTTGTAATTTATTGGAAAAAATAAATGCTATAATCTCTTTTAGGATTTGATCAAAATTGTGCCATTTTGGTGACTAAATTCAATTAAGCTTGTTCTCCTTGCCCTGTTTACTAAAGCGGGTGGAGCTATAAACGCCTATGTGTCACCATAGTGGCAAATTAACAATTCTAATGGTGGATGCTATTGAGGGAGAAATCAACACTAAAGGGTGGGAGAAAGGGGGAATGTCAATCAGAGTCAATCAAAGTATGATTATAGAAAATAATGGCTCATGGTGGCACAGTGAGTCGCCTCACAGCAAGAAGGTCGCTGATTCGAGTCGCAGCTGGGTCAGTTGGTATTTCTGTGTGGAGTTTGCATGTTTCCTCTGGGTGCTCCGGTTTACCCAAAGTTTCCCTGTTTTTTCCAAAGACATGCGGTAAAGGTGAACTGAATAAACTAATTTGGCTATAGTGTATGTGTGTAAATGAGGGTGTATAAGGCCCAATCCCAATTCTACCCCTTAGCCCTTCCCCTTACCCCTACCCCTCGTTTTGCGTGTGCACGCCAAGGGATAGGGGTGTCCCAATTCTCTTTAGCTTGAAGGCGTAGGGCTAAGGAGAAGGAGTGAATAGCCCTTCGAACGGAGATTTTTCAGGACCACATTTGAAACCAATTTGTAAGGAAATTTCCTAGAATACACCTTTGACAACAGCAGTATTGCTAAACCCAGAAGCAAGGAGATCCACAAATTAGTATTTTTTGTCATTATTATAAATTTTTACAACAAACAAACATGTTTTAATATATTCATAACCTTGTTCTTGTTTTACCGTCATGCTTTTTAAAAAAAAACACCAAAAAAAACGCTAAATTTCATGATCTGTCAATGGGCTTTTTACAGTATCTGCTATAATGTTAATGTTGTTTTTGGTGTGTGTATATTGATGAATACTGAAAAAATAATTTTTAAGATGGCTAATAATATTGACCTTAAAATTGTTTTTAAAAAGTTAAAACAGTTTTTATTCCAGCCAACTAAAAATAAACAAGAAGTTCTCTAGCAGAACAAAAATATTATATTAAATACTGTGAAAATGTCCTTCCTCTGTTAAACGTCAATTGGGAAATATTTGAAAAATAATAAAAATTTGACAGAAGAAATAATTATTTTGACTTCAACTGTATATGTACACCCAGTGTAGACTTAAAGTAGTCATAACTCTCGGACAGAGATTAAGTTTTGTTCTTGATTAAAATTAGCATCAGTGCCCAGTCATTTGAAAAATCAATGGACATTTAATGCAGGTCTTGGCTCAGACCAAAGTCTCTGTGAGCTGAAAATAGAAGCCAAGTGTTTATCATCTTTTAGCTATGTCACCTCACCTTCAAAAACCGTTTCCCAGTAGTACGTCACAAGTGCCTGGTACAAGTCTAATGTGTTTTTCTGTTTTCTATTTTAAGTGTGGCACATTTTTAATGACTTGACCAGTTGGTATTCAGACTTTCAGAAGGACTCATTACAGCTAAGGGTTTGTTTTTTTCGACTGCTACTAGGAGAGCTCCTTACTGGGACACCACTGGATATTAAAGAGACTTAATGTCAGTTTTTTTTTTTTTTTTGGAAGGAAATGGTGGGTAATAAGGATGACCTAAACCTAAGTCACACATCTGACTAGATGACTTCTAGCCTTGGAGAAGCAAGGCTGGTAAGACAGCAGTTTTAATAGCTAATTTGTATATAGCGTATGCTTTTTGTGTCATTTGAAATTATGAATCATTCAAAGCCTCACATCAGTGTTTCAGGCATTACTGCACTGAATTCTAAGCAGCATGCAAAATAAATCATATTCCATATTAGTTTTGAAGGACAGTTTTACGTCTGATTTGCTCTAAAAACACATTGGCTTCTCACACAACCTAATAACAACAATGTATTTCTGTTGAAATTTTCTCACAGACCATAAACAAAAGCAATATACAGCACAACCAGTGTAGTCCAATTAATGAACAAATGACTCCTTTGAGTCGTAAACTAATAACTCAAAAACATTAAAGTCTTATTTTCAAACAATGACTTATATGAGCTGTATGTTAATGCACTGGTTCTTTTACTTTTTTCACCAAGTACCACCTCAGAAAAAATTGTCTCTCCAAGTACCAACATAATGATTGGTACTGAAAATACATAGTAGGCCCAATTAAGTGGCTATAGCTTACTACAAAACTACAGATTAATACTTATTATTATGAATATTTATTATTGTCAGCCACTTTAAACATAATAACTAGTTTGAACAATAACACACTTACAGGTAAAAAAAAAAAGATAAATAAAACAACAACGTTTAAATTAAAATGTGATTTTAAAAGTTAATTAAAAATGGCACTGTTCTTAACAAGTTAAAAGAAAACTGTTGTACTCAAATGTAAAGTATTATCATAAATAATAATATATGGCCATCCCAAATGGGGCCCACGCGGGCTCAAAAAAACATGTTTTTTGCTATTCTATACAATTGTCTATGCGGGCCATCCCAGGTGGACCCCACACCAGCCATCCCAGGTGGGGCCCACGCGGGCCAGCCCAGGTGAGCCCCACGCAGACCATCCCAGGTGGGGCCCACGCGGGCCAGCCCAAGTGGGCCCCACACGGGTAGGCCCAGGTGGGCCCCACGCAGGCCAGCCCAGGTGGGCTCCACGCGGGCCATCCCAAGTGGACCCCACGTGGGCCAGCCCAGGTGGGCCCCACGCGGTTAGCCCCCACGCAAAAAAAACTGTTAAAAACCGTGGCAGATTAATTTCTATTATAACGAATATTTCTTATTGTCAGCCACTTTAAACATTATAAATAGTCTGAGCATTAACACTGTACTGTTCTTATAGGTCAAAAAAATTAATAAACAAACAAAAAAAATATATAAATACATGAATATTTAAATTAAAATGTGCTTTTAAAAGCAAAAAAGGGTAGATAACTCTTCTTAAAAAGTAAAAAAAAACTGCTGTACTTAAATGTAAAGTATTAACATATAGTAGCCAATTCAAGAAAACCTGGGGATGTTGCTTGGATCTCATAAATATAGGCTATATGTCATCACATTGATATATAAATCATTTTTGATAGTTTTTAAAATATATGTAGCATATGACATATTTGATTCCTCCGCGTACCACTAGAAGGAAGCCCGCGTACCACAAGTGGTACCACTGTGGTAATGAATAATTCAAAAGAGAGATTTCCAATTCTAATCAGTCTGGTGAATCACTCACGAAACTCAAACATGCAGACTGAATCAGCATTTGATTCACTCTGTCTGTTTCACAAATTTTTGTATGCCAAAAAGAAAGGTAAAATTTACTTTGTTTGCCGGTGTTTTCTACATCTGTAGTGGGTGCATGTGTTAGCTCCAACAGCCTAATGGTTAATGCATTGACATATACTGTAGCACTAAGGTGCTTACGGTGGCCCCAGTTCAATCCTTTGCCAATTTTTTACCTCTCTCTGCTCCCCTTACTTTTATGTCTGTAATCTCCACTATCCTGTCCACGCATGATGAAAACCTCCAAAAATTGATAGAAGTGGATGTTAAAAATGGACGATACAATGTTCACGTGATAGCGCTGCTGACTCTAGTTTAATGCATTGTTTACACGAGGCATCAACGACAATGCTTGAAGGAAGGTGTGTCTGAAGCTCACACTGACGCGATCACTATAGTGACAACAGTCAATGACATCCAGCTTGGACCACGATACAAAAAAGGCATTTTCTAATGTATATAAAGATTGATCATAAAGCACTGGGTGATTACCAGGCACGATAATAAGCTTTTCATCCATTTAGGCAGACAGCTATTATCTGGTGTTGCACGTTTCAGGACCGTTGCTGTCTATGGAGGGTCTGAAGATGAACAAAGGTCTGAGCAGATTCAGTTCCATGAGGGTAAGTAATTAACAGAACTTTAATTTTTGGATGAACTAAACCTTTAAATTGTGGTTAAAAATTATCAATTAAACAGGAAAATTAATCTATTAATTTATTTGTTTGCGTGTTTGAAAATCTCTTTTCTTTAGTCACAAAAAGACTGTAGCAAATGTGCATCTTCAAATACAATACATCAGTATGTAAATTCGCATTTACCTAGAGCTTTGCTAAACAAAAATCTCTAGACTAATGTGTAATGTCATTATTAGTGTTTGTCTTTAATGCCAGTGCTGATTACAACCTTCACATTTAGTCATTAGTGCTGCTGAGGTGTTAAAGCTTGAAAGGATGTACTATCCTGTTATTTCCCAATGACATCAGGCCTGAAAATAGATCAAGACAAGTACCACTGGATGTGATTTTTACATTTTGTGAAGAAAATATACAAAGCTGACTATTCAAACCTCACTGGCGCAATTCTAGGAAGTTCTGGGTGGTTGCAATTATGTCACTAAATGATTCTGCGTGATTACACAGTGAACCGAGCTAAATCAGCCCACCTCCTTATGATACTGTATGTTTGTGTGTAGAGTAGATACAATATGAAACACATCCATACCCTCCTTCCCTCTAAAGGAATTCTCATCCTTGTTTTGTGTTTCACTTGAATAATACACTTCACCTCAACAAGACTTAAAGGCACAGTATGTCATTTTCACAGCTAGAGGGTGTGTATTAAAAACAAACAAAGGCATATTTTGATGATAGTGTGGGAGTTGTGGTCTTCATTACATCCGACAGGTCTCATGGTCAATTTTCAAACCATGTTCATGCATGAGCTTAACTATTCAAAACTAATCATCATGGTAGTATGAAGCAGAGTAAAGACTGAAAGAGATCTAAGTGAAACGAGACCACTGAAGCAATTGTTGAAATTGTTAAGATGAGCACAAAGAGGCTTTTTTATGTCACAGTCACCCATTTGGTTCTTCCAGTCATAACTACATTTGGGAATAAGCAGCGATGTTTCATCATACTGAATACATTTAAAGTGTCTGTTATAATGTTGCCCTATGCACTCTAATAAAACATATATTAAAGCGTTTTTGGTGTTTCCCTTTTTTATACAAAACCAGTTGGCCACACAGAGCATGTTCCAAGTCATAAGTTAAAACTGCTTATTTCATTAGATTTGACCCTTCTTTGAAACATTTGGGATAATATAAGTACAGAAGTCAGCAAAATCTATAATGAGCTAGGGATGCCATTATTGACCAATTTCACTATTAACCGTGCTTTAATTCATCATTTAATTAATCATGAAGGCTTCTCAACACCGTGTTTCTACATGGAGAAAAACTGCTGCAACTAAACAAAGTTATGCTAACTGTGCACTAGTATGAAGTTCCAAGCTTGTACACTAAGGCTAATATGCACACACACTGGATTAACTATAAATGAGGCCGTTCACATATTGCGCCTTTTGTGCGCACACATTTGTTTCCAAGTGTGTGGCTCGAGTATATTGGGAGCATGCATACGGGCTCACACTTTCCAGGCGCACGTAGATAAAAAAAATGGCACAAGTCACATGACAAGAACTTGACCAATCATCTTCATTTTTGGATAGAATATACACATTTCCACTCCAAATAGAAAAAAACTAAACAAAATTTTGTAATATAGTTTATTAAAAGTGCCTTTCAGACAGAGGTTCAGCAACCTACATTTGTTCTCTTTAAAAGGGAAATACTTAGCTAATATGTAGCTTAGACTTACATTAGATCAATACATTTTTTTCATTCATTCATTTTCTGTTCGGCTTAGTCTCTTTATTAAACTGAAGTCGCCACAGCGGAATGAACCGCCAACTTATCCAGCATATGTTTTACGCAGCGGATACCCTTCCAGCTGCAACCCATTACTGGGAAACACATACACACTCATTCACACAAACACTCATACACTACGGTCAATTTTAATATACCCAATTCACCTGTACCACATGTCTTTGGAATGAGGCTCGACTTGCTGTGGGGCGAACGTTCCATCCACTGCGCCACCGCATCACCCATACATTTTATTTTTTTATTTAATCCTAATTTTTTTTATTTGTTTATTTATTCATTGTTCTGACATTTATTTTCACTGTAAAATGTATTACTTATGTTTAAATGTCAAAAAACGTTTTTTACTTATTTATAGTCCAAAGAGAAAATTATGTATTAATTGGTTACTGAACAGCAATAAATAACACTTTAAAATTTAAGGAGTTTTCATATGATTTTTCTAAACTAGTAGTGTTTGGAATTTAATGAATGCACAATAATTGTAATAACCCCGACAATAATAGTAAAAGCAAATTCCTTAATCGTTGTATCCCTACAATGAACAAATCTCATTTTGTCTTTAATCTTAAAGGTACAGTTCATGCACAAATGATGCAAGACCAAAAATACTGTCTGTTTGGGATTCATTTCAAACAAAGCTCATTTTGATTACACAACAGACATGTGTGTATGCATGTGTTTGATTTAAATCTATTCAAACATTCCACCTAATAAAATCAAGAATAATATAAACCTTGCAGGCATAATATGTCAAAGTGTAGCTGTCAGACAGAGCCAGCAGCTTGATGTGATTTGTTGACACCGCAACTATATTGACTGAAGCTTTGGATCAGTCCATGTTTTATCCAAACTACAACTTCATGTCATTTGATAACACCAGCAAAAGGCATCCTCAACAGAAACCAAGGGCTAAATGGAAAACAGAGGGATCATATCTTATCATTCTAGCCCAACTGTGGTGCAGAGCCTCCCTGGAGACATATAGTGATAAATATACCTGCCCTATTTAATTCTGTTCTTTGGACTGTGCACATAATCTTTCCCTGTTTTGCAGGGCTGGATTTATTTCTTCTTTTCTAATCTTCTGAACAAACCAAAATCAAATCTCACTGATACGGTATCCAGGCCGCTGCCGACTTTTCATTTCCCGTCTGTTGCTTTCTTGTCTCCTGTGTGAACTGTACATATTTGCACCAGGATTGTGCAGCTAAAGCACAAAATCCTGTCGTTGTTTACTCGCTGTCACTGTTCCAATTTCTTTGGGACAGAAAAGTAGAGGTTTTCACAGTATGTTTACACTGCTCTTTACCAAATAATGAGAAGGAATTGTGCTTGTATTATAATTTCACACTGATGAATAAGGCAAAAAAAAGTTTGTTACATAACATTTGAATGTATTTAAATGACATTTTGCATGTAATGGCTTAGTTATACTTGATATACTAAATGTATGGGTTTTCCTCCAACAAAACAATCAGATAAATTTGTTACAGATAATTGGTAATTTAGCATTCAACTCTTAATTAAATCTAAATAGATTTTTAGTCATATTATTTCATTACATTCTGTCGATAATCTCCTCTTCAGTTCATTTTATCAAAAATACAATGGAAACTCATTGAAGAACTTTCTTCTATATAAGATAAAACAGCAAAATATATATACTTTTTAAATACTATAATTATTAATTATAATTATAATAAAATAATTTTTGTTATTTTTTATTCAATTTAAATATTATTTTTTAATTGATTAATTTCAACTTTGGAATAAAAAGTGCAAATTTCGATTTAAAAAACAAATTATTACATCATAATTATGACATAAAAAGGCATAAGGCTATTTCATAATTAACTTGTTATCATAAGATGTCAACATTTTGTTATAATTATGTTTTTATTTGACAGTTATGAGGCGAGGCAGTAACGCAGTAGGTAGTGCTGTCGCTGGGTCGCTGGTTCGAACCTTGGCTCAGTTGGTGTTTCTGTGGCGTTTCTGTGGCGGTTCTGTGGCGGTTCTGTGTGGAGTTTGCATGTTCTCCCTGCCTTTGCGTGGGTTTCCTCTGGGTGCTCCGGTTTCCCCCACAGTCCAAAGACATGCGATACAGGTGAATTGTGTAGGCTAAATTGTCCGTAGTGTACGAGTATGTGTGTGAATGTTTCCCAGAGATGGGTTGCGGCTGGAAGTAAAAACTTGCTGGATAAGTTGGCGGTTCATTCCGCTGTGGCGACCCCGGATCAATAAAGGGACTAAGCCGACAAGAAAATGAATAAATGAATGACAGTTATGACTAATAATCAGATTTATTACATGATTTTCAGCAGAACTGTTTATTTATTAGTTTATATTAAAAGTTTGCCTTTTTATAGACCACAGAATCCTACAAAATAAAATTTTAAAAGATTGTGTGGCGAAACAAAACATGTTTCTGAGATAAATGAAACACAACATCTAGAATGTATAATCTCACCCGGAAGTAATCGCTGCAAGCTGCCAGGACCGCCTTGTGAGCGTGGAACTTCTGTTCCCCTGCAACCAAAGTGACATCACAGAGCAGTCCGTCCTTGCGCTGCTGATTAAGGGCAGAGAGGACCGAGTCCTGGTGAGATTTGGATTGACACAGCCGCTGTCCTGTCAGCATGTCCTGAGAGCTGAAACACAAGAAAAATGAAGAAAAGCTTGGACATTTGTAATCAACTCATCGTGGAGGCCTGTGCCCAGAAACAATGAGCTGTTCATGAGTGTATGTGTCTCTCTGACTGCTGTGCACTGCTCTATCAATACATCTATTCAGTAAGTGAGATGTCATTGATTCTCGCTGCTCTCGTGGCCCTGAATAGCTCTTTTCAATGCAACATGTTTAGATTTAGCTCCCATTCACTGCTGTACACTTGAAAAAAAAAGGTTATTTAAAAGTATTGACAGCAGAAATGGTGTAGAAAAACCTGGTAATTCATTAATAGTAAGTTACATTACTGTTTATAAACACTGGTTATATGCACATATAGTATATAGAAATTATGTAATTTGTGTTTATAAAACAAAAGAAATATTATTATATTATATTATATTATATTATATTATATTATATTATATTATATTAAATTATATTATATTATATTATATTATATTATATTATATTATATTATATTATATTATATTATATTATATTATATTATATTATATTATATTATATTACTAGTGCAATAACATCACAGCTCTATTTGTTTAAGAAAATAATCTGCTCTTTACCCTACATTTAACAGTATTACTTAACACAAAGTAGCATGGCATTCTGGGAGATGAACGCTTTGGATGACCTCAGATATCCTCCAGAGCTCTTTAAATAATGCTGTCCATGTCACAACACCTCTCATCAAATTCAACAGCGTCTACTTCAAATGAAAGTTCACCGAAGGAGCTGAGGACATGATCACCATCCTCTGAAAGTAGACTGAGGTGTGCAGAATGTACCTGGGAGGAGGCTCGGAGGGCATTTTTCTGGAGGTCAGACGAGGAAAAGGATGAACAACTGCTTCCTGCTGACTCTATAAAACGCCAGACAGGCCCGACTGAGCATGAGCAGAACTCTGCAATCGGAGAACAGAAACAGAAAAAAGAGTGAGAGTGAATAGAAACAGCCTGGGCATCTTAATGAAGCTGCTGAGGTGAAGAGGTTTTACAAATTGAAATTAGTCAGAGTGAAATACGAGAAACTAACTTGATGTATATTACTACATGCTATAGATTTCTGAAAGTGAGATCTGACCACCAGAATGGGGTAAAACAAGGTTAAACACCGGTGCACTTTACTGTCAAGCTCCATGTAAAATAATACAATACTGTAAAGGTATTACAATATATTTATATAAAAGGCTTTGGTAAATGTTTGCAAATGTTTTGCGAATACTATTTATTGTGAAAATTCTAGGTGACAGTAACAGAAATGACATCCTTCAGCTTTAAATTGTTTTTATACATTACGGTTGTATTTAAACCTCATGATGCATCAAATATGTATTCATTCATTTTCTTTTTGACCTGACAAACTTGTTGCAAAGAAAAGTTTATTGTAAGTTATTAGAGTATAAATTTGTAAAAATAAAAAGTTGCAGCAGGCATCAGGTCTCCACAGCAGAATGAACCGCCAACTTATCCAGCATGTTTTACGCAGCGGATGCCCTTCCAGCCACAACCCAACATGGGAAACACCCATACACTCCCATTCATTCAGACACATACAATATAGACAATTTAACTTACCCAATTAACCTATAGCGCATGTCTTTAGACTTGTAGGGGAAACCAGAGCACCCGGATGCATCAAATATCTTTAAAATATTTTGGAATTCTGGGTCTATTTGGACCAACAGAACCATTACTGTATAAAACACCCTTAGCCCATTTTGTAGTTTATCTTATAAACAAATTCCCATTGATAATCCAATGTTAAAAAACATTGAACATGATCATGGTTTACCATGGTATTACAGCATTTACACATTTTGGTCAAAAAAAAAAAAAAATATATATATATATAGGGCCTGGACAAAGAAACTGAAACACCTAGTTTTAGACCAAATTAATTCATTAGTATGTTGTAGTGCATCCTTTTCCGAGACAGTCCTCATGGTTGGGCGTTACCTTAGTGGGCAGTACAATATCCACTACATAGTGGACCTGGTCCATTACGTCATCATGGTTACAGACTGCAACGAGGACATCTTGCCTTTTCCGCCCAATACAGCATCAATTTGTCTTGGGAAGACAGATAGCTGTCCTGCACTGTTTGCAGGACGGGTATCTCGACAGTGGCCTGAGGGATTTGAAGCCATTCTTCTTGCAGAATAGTGGCCAGGTCACTACATGATTTGATGAAGGAAAAAGTTTCCTGACTCGCTCCTCCAAAACACCAAAGTGGCTCAATAATTTTTAGATCTGATGACTGTGCAGGCCATGAGAAATGTTCAACCTCACTTTCATGTTCGTCAAACCACTGATGTATACTGTGTGTTTAAAAATATTTCAAATGAAACCTACACGTTTATTTCTAATAAAACAGCCTCAAACTAGCATTACTCTTAAGAAAACACATACAGTTGAAGTCAGAATTATTAGCCCCCCTTTAATTTTTTTTTTTAAGTTTTTCCCAAATGATGTTTAACAAAGCAAGGACATTTTCACAGTATGTCTTATAATATTTTTTATAAAGTTTTTAAGTTTTTAAAAAACATTTTTTGGTCAAAATGATTAGCCCCTTTAAGCTCTATTCTTTTTGATAGTACAAACCATCATTATACAATAACTTGCCTAATTAACCAAAACTGCCTAATTAACATAATAATCTAGTTAAGCCTTTAAATGTCATTTTAAGCTGTATAGAAGTGTCTTGAAAAATATCTAGTCAAATATTATGTACTGTCATCATAGCAAAGATAAAATAAATCAGTTATTAGAAATGAGTTATTAAAACTATTATGTTTTAAAAACGTGTTAAGAAAATCTTGTCGTTAAACAGAAATTGGGCAAAAAATAAACATGGGGGCGGCAACGCAGTGGTGCAGTGGGTAGCACGTTCGCCTCACAGCAAGAAGGTCGCTGGGTCGATCCTTTCTGTGTGGAGTTTGCATGTTCTCCCTGCGTTCGCGTGGGTTTCCTCCGGGTGCTCCGGTTTCCCCACAGTCCAAAGACATGCGGTACAGATGAATTGGGTAGGCTAAATTGTCCGTAGTGTGTGTGTGTGTGTATGTGTGGATGTTTCCCAGAGAAGGGTTGCGGCTGGAAGGGCATCCGCTGCGTAAAAACCTGCTGGATAAGTTGGCGGTTCATTCCGCTGTGGCGACCCCAGAATAATAAAGGGACTAAGCCGACAAGAAAATGAATGAATGAATGAATGAATGAATGAATGAATGAATGAATGAATAAACATGGTGGCTAATAATTCTGACTTCAACTGTATACCATTAATCAAGTAAATGGTGCTATATACAGGCCCTATTTTCTTTATGAAGAAACAATACATAAGGAATGAAAAAATAACCTATACATGCTTTTGAGTGATTCACACAGTAAATATTCATCCAAAGCAAAATAAAATGCAAGAAATATAGTAAAAAACACAACTTACCTTATTGATGCACAGTGTTCTGGAACACAAAACAGCTACAGGCAATGTTCATTCTGATCTGAAATCAGTTTGTGTCTCAGAGCCTCATGTGATGGTCAAATGGTTTGAAGGCAGAGAGAGAGAAGGTGAACTGATGCAGGACTCAGTTGAGTCTAATGGCCCGTGGAGTCTGAAGCATCCCAGCAGATATTGATCTGATTACAAAACGACCTTCAGCCAGAAGACTGTAAGATGGAGGAGAAAATAGGAGGTAAAGACATGCATAAGAACAATAAAACTAACATTCATGACACAGTGTGACAGTTATTTTCTCGACAGCGTTGACTTGTCACTCAAATGGTCCCATCCATCATCTTTAGCCTGTCACTGACCTACTTAACCAGAGTACACCCTTAATCCATCAAACTAAAGGTGACAGTTTAAGGTAACATTAACACTGCGTTCAAATTGAAGTGTTGGCATAATAACTAAAACTATAATTATATTAACATGTAGACTAATTTTAGATAGTTTGTCATTATTGTTTTGATTGTACATAAATCGATATGTAACGAACACAAATAAATACTGTCACAACGTTCATTCAGATTGGAGTGATTGTTCGAGAGTCCCTCCACAATCACTTTTAAACCCCAACTGTCAAAGGTCTCCTAGCAACAGGGCAGAACCAAGAATATTTGGGCAATAATAAATATAATCCTCACTGAAGACCCGCCCAAAGGCAACCTTATGACATTCAGCTGTGAACTGCTTCGGTATATACCTTCAGCATCCATCGGCAAACACTGTCTAAACGTTTCTGTTTGTTGAAAAGATATGGTAAACATATAGACATCCACGGGCTAAAAAGCGCACGCACGCAGTGTACCTTCGGTTCCAGTGTCCTCTTCTTTCGGTCGAAATGGGTTTATCCGTCGTCGGGTCACTTGTCAACTTTGACTGACCTCAAATAAAATATCTGCATCGACCCCGGGAAAAAAACTGTCCGGAGACAGGGGGTGTTGCTCGTTATGTCTGTGCCCGATGCAGCTGAGCTACTGTAAACGCGAGAGTCTTAATCAGTCCCCGCCTCTTGCGGTCACATGCGCGGGATCATGTGTGTCCATGAGGCGCCGAATATGAAGTACAACCAGAGATTAAAAACATTGTGCAATTGTATTTTAATTACAGTGAAGCATATTTTGATATTAAACTAGTCTTAAACGGATAGTTCACTATAAAATTTAAATTTGTCATCATTTACTCTACTTCCATAATGTTTTTGAGTGTTTTACAAAATATGATCATAACTATACACAAAAGAGTAGTCTAGATTGTAGTTTTTTTTTTCCCAAATGGATGTTGACAGTTTCCGACATTCTTCAAAATATTCATTCATTTTTCTTATTCATGCTTATTCATCAGGGGTAACCACAGCTGAATGAACCACCAACTATTCTGGCATATGTTTTACACAGCAGATGCCCTTCTAGCTGTAACCCAATACAGTCAGGTAAACATCTATTCACTCTCTCATTCACAAACTCAGTACCGCCGCTCTTCCCCATGTTGCTGATAATTACACATACTCAAGTTGTTTGTATTAACTTGCGCAATACTTTACAATTCTGTTTGTGCACCAGCTACATACACATGCACTGTACAATTATTTCACTTTATGTTTTATTTATTATTATATAGTTAGCCTATTATATGATGTAATTATATATTATGTAATTCTTTGCAGTTGTTTATTGTTTTGTTTTTTTCTATTCATGTCTTATTGTTGCTGTTGTTATTGATTGTATCACTGCAATGACAATAAAGTCTCTTTAGTCTTTATTAGTGGATTGGTGTGTTTTAGGCCAGTTTTTGGATTTCTGTACATTAAAATATGAAATAACAAATCCGACTCATAATTCTGAAAGATCAATAATATAAAATGGGTCAAATTACTGTAAGCCACAGGCCATAAACCATTTTTATTGCATCAATTCATTAATGATTTTTATTCTGAATGTTAAATACACAAATTTTAATACACTCATTTTAATAGACTTTTAAATTCTTAAAAACCCTCTGGTTTTCTTCTGTATTGTACATGGAGGTTAAAAGCTGTAATTTGTCACAAAAGAAGATGAGGTGGCCTGATCCAGCACTGCTCCAGGCACCAGCAGCTGCACTGATACAGACAGAGACAGAGGATGCAGCACTGGGACATCTCTACAGGTACAGACACGGGACCGTCCATCACTACAGGTACAGAGAGGGTTTATTCCTTACCTTTTGTAAATATTTGAAATTGGGAATCCTTCTGCAGAAGACATTACCGTGTTTATTTTGATGTAAACTATTATTTTATAATGTAAATATTTGAATGTTTAATTTTGAGTGTTTATATGCAGATTTGTGTATATAAATAAATAAATACATGTTTAAATACATATGTTTATGTGTTTTTGTTCCTCTGTGGGGGCACCACAGTAAAATTTCGCATAAGGCACACTTTTGGCCAGAAGCGGTCCTGCACTCATATACCACGGTCTTCAAAATATTTTATTTTAACTATATTAAATATTTTAACTTATTTTTGTTTGTTTTTTTATTAAATTTTATAATTATTGAATAAAAAGACAGACAATAAATAGATTATATAAGTATACTATATTAGATTAAAAATACTTATATAAAATTAATAATAGGTGGCACAGTGGCTAGCACAGTCACCTCACTGCAACAAGGTTGCTGGTTCAAGTTCCAGCTGGACCAGTTGCCATTTCTGTGGACCAGTTGCCTGCCTGTGTTTGTGTGTTTTTCCTCCAGAAAATGAATAAAAGTAGTATATTTTTAAAAACCCACTCACAATTTCTACCCTATACAATATATTAGAGGCCATTTACACAACACTATTTTCAATTTTTCAAAACTGATATGCTTTGATTTTTTTTTTAGCAGGTTTACATTTTGGAGCCCTTAAAATGTAAACAATATAAAATATGTGGCGTTTTGTGCATGCATAATTCAAGTTCAGCATTTTGCATGAGTGAGCTGACGACTCTTTTTTGTTTCTGTTTCTAGGACCTGCTATAATAGTTGTCTATCAAACTTAAATGGTCAAAGGCAGTCTGTGGAGACACTGTTCGCTGCAGACCCACTGTACCACATGAGTCCATGTAAGAATTGAAATATTACAAATATTCTGATATCTTTGACAATTCAAAACATGAGCTGAAAACAGAGACTGGTGACTTCACAACCCACCAGGGAGGAATGCGGGAAAAACCAGTTCCTGCTGCATTTGCATCTGGCTATGCTGAGACTCAGCTTCATCCCCCAACTCACGCATATGGTCATTTCAATGTTTGAATGTTTTAGATTAACCAAACTGACTTTAATTATCATGTTTGATATCATTTGAAATGTCTCAGTGCGATTGGTACAATGGTCTCATTCTCTCAGAAATAGACATAATCAGAACAATAAATATATAACTTCAGGCATCTTTTGATCCACTGTGAGGGGTGTGACACTAAGTGTGAATGCCTTTTGTTATACATTCACACCCCCTTCCTTGAGGGAATTCTTGGATTATTTAAGGTAAGGCCTAAGAAGGACTCAGGGCGATTCTGCCTAACCAGATCAGCCCATAACATGGGGTCTGCCCCATGTTATGTATATTTCAAAGTCAGGAATGCATCTTTTTCATCTTGGATTTATCTTTGATAATTTGATGTTTTGTATTGATCATTTATGAATTGACTGATTGAATTGGCATAATACATTTACCTGACTAATAAATTGTTATGTTTTGAATGATTCAAACAGAGTTGGTGTTATTATCTTTAGTAGATTGTGGTAATTTCATAGCACCACAAGCCCCTGTTCAGGTTAGTAGCGGACTAGAACACGGTAGACGGAGCATTGCGGCACGTTACACGATGTCTCTAGAGCTCCGACTAACAAATTGGCATTTATTCATGTATACTTAGGCTGTAAAAGGATATCTAAGGGGATAGTCCTTCACCCGATAAACTTTTAATACTATTTAGATAGTATAGTGATTATTCAAAGTTACTACTAGTTTAAGTACGACTGGTCTGCTTAATTCTATAGTAATGATCGTTATATGACTAAATAGCTCTGTCTGATTTAGGAGGTAGCAGACCTATGGGGACCGCATAAAAAATATCCTAATCTGAGTAAGTAGGGTTCTGCCTTTTTAGGATAGCGGTCAATCGCCCCTGTTTAGTGACCAAGACTGACATGCTTGTGCTTAAGAAATTGTATACTCGGCCGGTACAAGATTCAGGATGTTATAGAGATCCCAATGAACGAGAATAACATAAAATGATGAACCGAAGAGAATATTCAATCATAATCTAAAATAATGTGAAAGGAAACAAAATAATCTTCTCAATGTTTTATAATTGGAGTCAGATAAAACGAGGATAAACATATTAATATTCTAAACCATCTCATACTAAAATTGGAGTCAGATATGAGTTAAGTTTAATATAAATCAACATTGTGCACTGGAAAGACCGAACATGCAGTGAACCTTCATCCACCATTGGATACCGTCATTGGACCAACTGGCTGGACCCTACAGTCCGTGAGCACTAGAGTGTAAGCTAATAGCGTTTGCAGCCATGGTTTTAATATCTGTATCTGCAATAGACTAACACACAAGTAAAAATGCTATTTAAATAGAAGTTACCATATTTTGCTAAACTCCCCTAAATATAGTTTTAAGTCTGGCCCTTAGCTTTGCTGGGGCCCCCTAGTGGGTCCTTTCAAAACTGAGAACCGCAGACCGTGGCGATAGTCAAAATGTGGCTTCACACATCACCGAAAGTATGGTGTTGCATAGCCAAATAGTTTACAAAGGTGTTATACAAATCTGTTTTTGTTTGTTTTTTAGTTTCTCACAGTCAACCACAGCATTTTTTTTTTCTTTTTATATAAACAGCACGTTTTATTGCGCACCCATTGTCTTTGACACACTCAGACTGACATCTGACACACTCACTTGGGCGGTCCCTTATCAAAAAACCTTTAGGATAGCCTACACTTTTGTACGTAACGGTTCATTTTTACACCTTTAAGGTACTGTGTGGTACACATTTGTACTTTTTAGGTAGTAATGTGTGTCTTTAAGAAGCTGTTAGGAAGAACATTTTAACTTTCAAAAAAGTACCGCCCTAGGGACAGATCTTTATTTCTCATTACACTCAGCAGTCTCATAAAGGAACTGAGTAAGTCATTTCATAATTTGTCGGTCGTCAGCTAGCTGGCATGGATAAGTTAAAATCTTTATTCAGCTTCGCTCAGAAACAGGAGACCAGTTTAGGATTCGGACTTATTTCTATCATAACTGTGGGAAGCGAGCACGTCTTCTCGGTCTTTGCTTTTAAGTGCCCTTGCAATGATTGGAACTTCGTGTATGGCAACGTCTGCCTCCTCGTGCCCGCAGCTGCACTGCTCATCCTAAGTTACATGTTGAGCAACAAAACATGGAAATTATTCACCGGTCTGTGCTACAGGAGATCGAGACTATGTCGTTTTAATTATACGTTTGGCTTTCTGTGCGTTTTTCTTCAAATCACCGTGACTGCAATGGTTGCACCTCTCAGCTGGATCGCAGTCGCTCTGCTTAAAGGAGAGTTTTTCGAGTGTTCAATGACTGGCGCCAACTTTACCCTCTTCAGACGTCACATTTGCAGCGATAAGTATCCTCACTGTCGAACAGACCTGGAGAAGTTCCCCTGTGCTAGCACTGCCACTGGAATCCCGCAAAGTGAGAGAGAAGCTGTTCTGTCCCTCATACGAGCAGAGTCACAGGTGAGCAGACTCCGGCAGAGATGTTGACTTGCCATGAAATCATTTCACCTTTTGTACGAAAAAAGCAAATATACGAAGTATTAAGTATTTGAATAAATTACAAAACATAATTCAGCATTTGAAAGAAAGTATTTAACTCTAAAAGGGGCATCGTATCCTATCATATGGGCAAATAACTGAGAAAACGAGTCTAATTTCTATGTGTCCATTTGAAAAGTTATTTGTCGTGAATGCTTACATCAGGTTATTTTGTTCATTATACTTATCTAACAGGAAGCACTTGTAAACTTCACTTCCCTTTTTGGGAAACTATTCTGCTTCATATATCAAAATTTTTTACAGCTAATCATGTTTATGTAAAATATTTTAATAAACTAAATTTTAGCAATCGGTTTCTACATGCAAGTAATAGATTTCATTTGTTGTGTTATAGGAATTATTCCTCAAAATTTGTCATTCTTAACTTACATTGAAATAGATCTAAACATATATTGTTTATTGTTTATCAGAATTAGTTGCAAAGAAAAGTTGATTGTAAGTCATTAAGTATAAAGTTTGTAAAAAGTAAAAAAAAAAAAGTTGTAGCAGGCATCTGTAAGAAATATTTCATTCATTCATCCATTCATTCATTCATTCATTCATTCATTCATTCATTCATTCATTCATTCATTCATTCATTCATTCACTTGTCCAGCATATGTTTTACGCAGCAGATGCTCTTCCAGCTGCAACCCATCTCTGGAAAACATCCATACACACTCATTCACACTCATACACTATGTAAAGTTTCACAAACTAATTTCGAGAGGAGCATGAAATATGATTGACCGCAGCTGGTATCTCATTTACAATCATTAGTTAGCCAATCAGATTAATCCAAACTCACTATAAGTAGCATAGCAAATAATTACTCCCTTATCTTCGTTTTCCGAAGAAACCCCCCATCCACCCCATCTCCCCCTTTCTTCCTTTACCACAGGGAGCTCTCGAGAACTACCTGATCTCGTACTCCCCTTACATGCTCAATCGACCAGGCTGCTGCCCTGGCTCAATTATCTCCGAGCTCAGTCTTCTCTCTCGGGGCAGCATGCCAAACCTGCTACCATTTGTCAAACAATATCTAAGTGTGAACTCTTGAAGGACAATTTAGTCAATCCAATTCACCTGTACCACAGGTCTTTGGACTGTGGGGGAAACGGGAGCACCCTGAGGAAACACATGCGAACACGGGGAGAACATGCAAACTCCACACAGAAATGCCAACTGACCCAGCTGGGACTCAAACCAGCAACCTTCTTGCTGTGAGGCGACATAGAAATAATTTATTATTGAGTTAATTAATATCGTAGGTAAACATATCCTGGCTGGGGGATTCATTCATTCATTTTCCTTCGGCTTAATCCCTTTGTTTATCAGGGGTCGCCACAGCAGAATGAACCGCTTACTTTTGCTGTGTGGCGATTGTTCTACCCACTGCACCACCATGTGACCCCTATCCTGGGGATGTACACTTTTTAAAGAATCAAAATTACTTTGTCAATAGCAATTAATTAATTTTCTGATCAATTTTAAATACATTTTCTTACTGTTTTCCCTTTTAAATGATTACAAATTTTTTAAAAAAAGAGTCATGCAGGGAATTCTGGGAAAGTCATTTTATAGTTACACTGTAAACGATTTCTGTTGTTTTCACGGTATTATACTGCATTTCTCAACAGTTGTTTACTGTATAAGCTGTGCACAGTGTGTTACTGTATATATTGCTGTTTTCACAGCATGATAATGTATTCTCAACATTTCCATACTGTGAACATGATTAACAGTATGCTACTGCAGATTTTACAATGAATTTTGGGAAAAAATCATTTACTGTGCATCTAAATACAGTACTGCAAATGACCATGAAAAACTCTACACACACTTTATATTATTATTATGTTTATTTTTTTTGACAAAGTATTTTGTGAAGAAAAATAAAATAACCTATTTCTTCAGACTGTTCAGTGCATAAAGCTGTCCCCTGGTTTTCCATATTTGGGTGTACTGCACCTTATTTTATAAGGTTAACATGAAAATATTAAATCATTTTTAATCAACATAAATTTGTGCTTAACCAAAACGTAAACTGGAACAAAAGTAATTGATTCATGAAACCAAAGTTAGCTTAAATGTCATAATGACCAGCCTGCTTTAGACGGATTCATGAGGTTAGGGCACCCGTCATCACCATGGAGGTCACATATCTCCGCATTTTCAAAACAATATTTTAAAATACCCACCATCTCTATAAATAAACCACAGACTTGAGTTTAAAACAACTACATTCCCGCATGAAAAACGGTTAAAACTAAATTTCATAACACATTCATTATAGAGCCATCTAAGACCGGGGCAAGTCTCACATGTCTAGCCGATTATAACCTCGTTTCGCCGGATACATGAGTGATGATGGACACCCTGGAGGTCAGAATCTCCGCTATCGGCAAAGCACGCTTACAATTTACACATGATATCTATAAATAAACCACAGATTTAAGTTTGTAAGAACTACATTCTCGCATGAAACACTGTTAAAATTTCATTTCGTGACATATTAAACGCAATATTTATAATATTAGCTGGGCTTTCTCATCCGCCATTACCATTTGCTTGTTGATGTGAAATGAATTCTGGGAGAAAAAAATATTAATTCTCAAAACACTTCAAACGAACTTTATTCGTATTGTCAAGATCAGATATATGTAATAATTTCGCTGGTAAAGTGAATAAAAAACAATGTTACTATATTGTAATCAATTTCACGTTTGCACTGGTTCGGTTCAGCACTCGAGCGACTCTGAATCGTATTGAACCGTTTGCTCGGGAATTATTTGATCACACGTGTTCACAAGCACATTCAGCAATATGCAATTAGTGTATAATTAGTGTATAAATGCGTGTGGCCAAGCAGTATAACGAAATAGTAATGAATCATATACAAAAAGGAATCTGTTTTAGGCGGATTCGATTCTTTACTGTTCACTAAGGAGCCGATTCATAGAACCGAACGGACACGACTCGACATGCAGGCAACGGCTCTCCTAATTTGAAATTCACCTGTCGTCTTTCATCCAGCGAATTCATCCTTGGTAAGTGTTTTAAAGTCAAATTTTGTCCGTTAAAGGATTGTTTTATAAGTATTTCTGTGTATTGTGTGTGTAATTTAAAAGAATTAACCAAGTGACATTAGTTGTAGGTTCTTATGTTATGTCACGCTATCCGTTAACAAACGGTATTTTAAACAAGAAATAACAGACGCCAGGCGGTCATTGTAGTGTTTGCGAGGTATTAGATACAGTAAGTTTATCTTGAGTGAGTTTTTGACCATACGTTAAGTTACCTGAAAAACATAACTTCAACTTATTGTAACTGCATTAATGAATTCTCTATTTCAGCACAACACTGAGATGAAGGCGAAGTCACCATGAAAAGTTAAACGTTTACCGTTAAGGTAAGCTCTGGTCTTCACATAACGTTAGTCATTATGACTAAGCTATCATTATGGTAAAATTTTTCAACTGTAAGTTAGTTATTTAAACTAAACTCATAATGAAATGAGTCTTAACTGTTTTATTAAATGGAGCTGAAAATTAAATGCAGTTGAATTATTTTAAGCTAACGTTAATATTAACAAAATACATATTAATTGTCTATTTCTCAATAATGTTAATGAGCTTGATGTATAGTGTGTCATTAATTGTACATTTAATTTTTGGTGTTCAGGTGTACCTGAGGTGAGTGTACGTTCTGAGTACACAGATATAAGCCAAAGTCATATCCATCCTAATCTAAGAGAAATTGATGGGGTCAGGGAATGATTTGTGTACAAATGTATTTTAACCCCATACAGATTGGTATGGTTGTACCATAGATTTAGATTAATTAATGTTAAGTCTTATTTTACTCTTATTATATTTATCTGTTTTTCAGCTACAGTAATTGATGTTGAAAAACTGATGCAACCAATCACTCCTCACTTGATTATTCAAGGTAATGTCGATGTCTTCCTCATTTTGATTAGATTTTTAAATGTCAAGTTGTTCACAGATTTGTTGTGAGGAGTTTTATGTACAACCTCTTTTTCTTCTTCCAGCAGTTCCTAAGAAAACTTTAAGAAAAAAAAAACATCTGGTGTTAAAACAGCCACGGCTATGCTATTTGCCTACCAAGTGCTGAGTAAATATTAGACAAACATTTTTTTCTTTAACTGTTGTCTTTGTGTTTATTAGCAATTTTACTGGGCGTATGTGTTTGTTTGTTTTCAAACAGCCTGGGAACTGTAAGTTTAGTTCAATATGTTATTTTATGCTATTCATTTTTGTCTTAACATGGATTGCATGTTGAAGCTATCGTTTTATAGTGGGAAAATGTAAAATACAATGGCATAATGATTCTGCTTGTTCAAAGAAGGTACTTGATTTAGTTTTCCTCAAGCGACACATCAGTTTTTATGACTATTGCTTGACACTTGAATTGAAGGGACAGTTCACCCCAAAATGAAAATAATAGCATCTTTGGCATCCTCCACTTGTTTCAAAATAGTTATATATTTAATTTGTTTCGTTGAACACAAACTCGTATTTTTTAAAGAAATTTGGTTCAAATATGGATGTCAATAGTTACTGGTTACTAACATTCTTCAAAATATCTGCTTCAGTGTTTAACAGAAATTCAAACTAGTTTAAAACACGTGGAGTAAATAGTGGCAAAATAGTAAACTATTCCTTTAAATATTTTATTCTGAGACTTATTTATATGTGTCTTGTCTTTTTTATTCATATTGTCCTTCTAGCCCAGATTGTGATGGACCTGGAATGCGACACCAGTTACTCTTAAGACAAGAACCGAATAAAGCACAGATGTGGAGGGATTTGCAGCCAAACTAACTGGAGAGAAGGAACCTTTAGGTAAAAGCACCTGCTTTATTTAGATCTGAAGTATTTTATTTGACATAGAGATTTATTGTTTTAATTCTAATTTAAAGCAAACAAGGTTGAGCACCCCTGATCTAAAAGCTCAAAAATGCTGTCTCCGTGATAAGGTTAAATGTAGTTTAGAAATAGATTCATTAGGATCAATGCTTAAAGTAAACATTTTCTTCTCTCTGTAGACCAAACATGTTTACTATCCCTCACATTTTAATAAATTGTTTCTGTTTTTGTTTCTTACAGTGTGGGTGAACATACTACCTGGATGTCCAACAAAGGCTGCACAAGAGCTCATTTGATAGCACACATTCTGTCCTGTCTACATCTCTGATGACCTGGAAGTGCTTCGACATCAGTGAGTAATACATCTTTATATTGTCATGCATACAGGATTTCTGTAAGCTTAGCTTTAATGTTAGTTTGTAATCAGCAGTGACTGTTTTAAAAAATTAAGTATTTAAATTATTCTCAACGTTTTACTGATGCTGTGCACAGTAACGTTATGATGATTTAGTTTGAGGAAATGTCACTAGAGGGTTTGTATAAAAAATAAATAAATAAATAAATTGTATGAAATGACTCGATAAAATGTTTATTTGTCTCGCTGACATGCCATCACTGCTGCATATTAAAATACAGTAATACGAATTGACCGCAGAATATTACCACAAACATTTCATGAAGTAGGCTAGACTGCTCTTTAGTTCTCTACTCAACTTTAACACATTTCCTCGTGTCGCTGAGCCTCTCTGCAGATTTTGCCAAAAATGAATACTTAGTGATTACTTTGTTTTATGCAAACCAAATATCAGTAACTCATCATTAGCCTTATTTTTAAAAATCACCCACGGCTTTCATGTTCTCTAACGCAATCTTATCTGTAAGTTAGAAGTGGATTTATACGTGTTAAAAGCCTAAAAGTATTTAATTAACATTAGTCACGTTAAATTAGATTATTTTTATTTATTTAATTTTAAATATGTAGCCTCTTAAAGTGAGAATGAACTGTGTTCACCCCTCTTAAATTCGTGGAAGCACTAGTAGTGTGATCATGGAATCAGATATTCGAGCTATACAGAGTCGGACATTAAGTTAAGATGAGACTTTATTTTTTACACACCTGTGTGGATATATTTTATATATTTTATATATATATATATAAAAACAACAGTGCAGTGTTTCGTTTCTGAATGAATTAAATGGTTTGAGGGATGATTAGTTTTTACTTCAGTGATTGATTTTGCCTGTCATTTTTGCAGGATCATCAGAAGTGCTGCTGCCCTTTTTCACTGTCCCTTTCCACATCATTTGGCCTTCATCATTTCCTGTCTTGTAGCAGTATTTTCACCCGTTTTTAAAATTGTAATAATTTTTGATGCATTAATTGTTGACTGGTTTTAATGATCAATTGTTTATTAGTGTTCTGTTGCTTTGTTATATTGAATTATTGCTACTGTTTTAGCATGGTTTACACAATAAACCTTTATTGTGAAGTTAAAGTTTCAGTTTCTTTATTTTTCTTGTATTTCTTGAACAGTTTAAATAACACTTGTGCAATTTTTGAACATTTTTACCCATTATAAAGTAGCACTATTAAATAAAATAAAATAACATTTAATAACTGTAAAATACTATACAGTAATAATAAAAGTAACGTTAAAATACCGTAGTTCTTCATGGTAAAAATGTACAATAAAATACTGTTTTCAGTTTTGCAGTATGTGTATCACTACTGTAATTGGTGTTACAGTAAAAATCAACAACAGTAAAATGATGTATTACATTTTACAGTAAATGTAATACTAATGTAATTAGTATTACAGTAATGTTACCGTTTTATGAAATACAGCAGCTACTGGATAATTGTTGCCAGTAACTTACTGTTGATTTAACAAGAAATCGTTTACAGTGTATTTATCGTATACAGTGAGGATGTTGTTAACCAGGTTACAGACATTTACTGTAGCAATCATTTTAAATGATTACAAATGGACTTTTATTGGGGAGGTCAGAGAGGAAGTCAGATTTTTATTTTTAGCTTCAAATAAAAAAATAAAATAACAATAAATTGGTCCTTTTTATAAAGCATGAGATTAAATTCTATATAAATATACAGAAAATAGAAAAAATCATTAGGTTTATTTGAGTCCACATTTAAAAAAAAATACATTTATTTTTTCATTTTTCATTTTCATTTTCTACTCTTGCATTTTTAAGAGTTCAAATGGGGTTTTTCAATGTATTTGCAATGTTTACCCTAAATACGTCATGTAGTCACAACGTCATGTTTAGGATAAGTTTTGAATCATTATGTTATGTTGAACAGACTTACATATTATCCCACCGTTGTATATGTGCTTCATAAAGGGCAACATGTAAAGAGTTTTCATATATCAATTGCTTTTCGTTGATATTCTGTGAACAGCTTGTATCAAAAACAGAAAAAAACCTCCTCTGATTTCCTAATCAAACTGTAGTAAGAGTCATTTTAATTGATCATAATGTCATAATCTAAATAAATAAATAAATATTATATGCTTTATTTACTGCTGCTTTCTCAAGGCAGTCATTTTAGCCTGATCTCACGTAAAAACAAAAGTATGAATTAGCAAAGGATGGCATTTACATGTAAATGTGTAGGGTACTAAAAATGTACTGAAAGGTACTAAAATGTAATATTTTTCTGAAGAAGGCATGCCCCTAACTCTATTATTTGGGGGTGTGAGTGACCAAATCTGATCTGATCAACTGGTCTGGTTACAGAATTGCCCTGAGCTTCTTTACACTCTTCAAACCAAGACAGAACGTCCTGCAGGTGTCTGAAACAAACAATGGGAATTTAAACAGAGTGGAATCAGAGACTTTGTGCCCTGTGGGTAACAGGGAGTTATTTGAATGGAAGACCCCAAGGCACACCCTCTATAGTTGGTCAAAGATTCATAACCATTAGGCATGCCTGTGGGGAACATTTAAAACATTTTCACTTTAATTGAAGACCCCAGATAAAGGTACACTTTCTGCATTATCAAGAATTACAAATTTGATTATGCCTTTATCTTTTTTCATATAATTGCTCAGAGACATCTCAAATTATATCAAACATGATGGTTTAAACTGCTTGCATTGACAGAACATTTGTATTTTGCTATGATCTTTGTGAACGTAATGTGTAGTAGTGAAAATACTAAATAGAGAGCTAGTTTGTATCTTAGCTCTCTTTCTTGCCATATCTCATATGTAACTAATGGTTTTGAAGTCAAATAATGCAGCAAAAACGCAAAGAACTGAGTAGGCTATAGCTTAAAAAAAAAAAAACTCCATCTGTTTTGCTGTTGATGTGATTTGCTTTCTACACTGTACAAAACGCAGGTTTCCGCACAATTCGTTCCTGTTGCCCCATCACAGATTGATTAACAAATTTAAGTGGATTGAACATAAAACAAATAAGTTGTCCCAAAACAATCTCAAGACTTGTGTTGTTTCAGCTCATTTTAAATAAGTTGTTTGAACAACAGCAAAATTTTTATGCATAATAGTATATAGAACATATTTTATATATCACTAGACAAGACTTTTGCTCTAGCCGGAAGGTAACAGAATTTTTTTTTCTACAATGTCAGGGAAACAAAGACGAACATCTTGTGAGTGCAGGAAAAAATGCCATTGATTTAAATTTTTTTTAAAAATGCCGCAGTAAAAGTCTGTAACCTGGTTAACATCCTCACTGTTTACAGTAAATAACCATAAAATGACTTTCCCAGAATTTCCTGCATGACTTTTTAAATTTTGTATCATTTAAAAGTGAAGACCATAAGAAAATTTATTTTAAATTTATCATAAAAATAATTAATTGCTATTGACCAAGTAATTTTGATTCTTTAAAAAAATGTACATCCCCCAGGATAGGGGCAACATGGTGGTGCAGTGGGTAGCACGATTGCCTTACAGCAAGAAGGTTCGAGCCCTGAGTCAGATGGAATTTCTGTGTAAAGTTTGCATGTTCTCCCGTGTCCGCGTCCTCTGGGTGCTCCGGTTTGCCCCACAGTCCAAAGACATGCAGTATAGGTAAATTGAATAAGCTAAATTGACCGTAGTGTATGTGGGTGAAAGATTTCCAGGTGGCAACCCCTGATAAATAAAGAGACTAAGCTGAAAAGAATATGAATGAATGATCAGTTATGTACATTGAAGTTTGATGATATATCAAATTTTATATCAAATAAGGATTATGTATACAACAGTTCTGTCTGGTTCTTGAATCTGATTGGCTGATTTATATTTATAAGGACAGTATTTTAACAGTTACTTTCCTATCCCGCTTCTCAGCAGTGTTATTCAGAGACCTTACCCCCGAACACCCCCTCCTTATCACATACACAACAGCAGTATGGTAGTGATTGCGCTGCTTTTTCGGGGTTAATTATTGTGATATCCCGATTGCAACAGAGAAATACTGTAGACTCTAATAGACTGTAATACTGTAAGGAGATATCTGATGGAGAGAATTTCATGTCAAATTCAGCCTTATAATCTTAAAATGTCAGCAAAATCACCTGTTTTGTCATCACTTTATACATTACACTTGGGAATCATTCAAACACTAGCTCCAAAATGGCGTTGGTGAATTAGTAACACTTCTGCTCTTTAGACGTCAGCTGCAGATGTAATAAAAAAGTTCCTAAATCAAAAGGGTGTTTAGACTTTCAGTGTTTCATTTTTTTTATATATATACACGAGTGTGCCGTCGAACTGTTGTATAAACGCAATATCACACTTGTAGCAGTGTGATATGGCTGTATATCAGCACTGGTGGGATGCTAAGGCACTTGGCCTCATCGCTCTGCTACTCGTCTGATATTGCTCATAAATATATACTTCACAATGTGTGTTACTATAATGCTGTTAGCAGTTGTGTGAATGATACAGAGCACCTTCTATGTATTAGTATGTTTCTAAGCTGTTTGTGATGAGCATTGGTTCATCATAGAACTTTTCACATCACCACTGCTTTTGGTGGTGTTTTGGTCTGTAGCCTCATTCACACTACCTGTGACTGTAGCTGCATAACTTTTGAAGTCGCGAGTCGGCATCTCCACCTTGAGGTTGCTTAGGTAACATTCATGTATGATATGCACTGAGAGCCAATAAGTTTTCTTGCAGCTGAATATATAAAAATTGTGCAGGAGAAAGCACTAACTATAAAAAGAATCAGTACGCTGGTAGTGTGAATGGGGCTTTTGTAGCAATGTGCATTGGTGTATTAACACTATAACGAACTAATTGAGGTTTTCTGAGGTATTTTATTAAAGGTAAAGGTTTATTGTTAATATTAATTTAATTACTGTAAATTTCATAGATTTTTTTCAAGTGAAAAAAATTACTACAATGTTCATAAGTGCTTTTAGATTATAGGTTATTTTAACAAATGATGTTTGCATTCATAAGGCCCTCCAATAAAGTCCTACCTGTGCTACAACACATCTGATGGTGTATTTTTCAATATTTATGACTCTTTATAGCATGCTATTAATCATTTAAATAACTCTGTAAAATACTTCTAGGTGCTTGGCTGGACCCTGATAGCTTCTGTCATGCTGTTCACCTTCCTGCTCACATGCATGGCCAGATGCTACTCTCCAATCAGTTACATGCAGCTGAAGTTTTGGAAGATGTACACTCAGAAGGAGAGTGACTTTTTGGACAGCTACACATCTCAACATGCCGAGAATCTTGCTAAGAGAAACATAACCAGTTTCTTTGAGTTAACCAAACCCATTCCTATAAAGAGCCCTCCAAGACAGGCCTGGGAGAAGGTCTCGAGGTTCTACAAGTACCAAAACATGAACCAATACTACAGCATCCTGCACAAGTATGTGTGCACTTGTGAGGACCTTGAAAACCCAGCCTCAAGAGGTTCAGTGAGGTCTGAAAATGATTTCTCAAATCCAGCAGCACTTGCTTTTGTAGATGAGAGCAAAATGGTCCTGTAGATATGCACACATCCTTTCCTTTTTACTCTTTACCATGTTTTTGTGGTCAAATGTAACAGAACTTCTATTTTTTGGCTGTTCCTTCTTAAGTTTCGTAGTTCTACTCTCTTTTTAACACATTGAAACATTCATTTTTATATTACTTTTTTCTTTAAACATTTTTATATGAACAATACTTAACCTTGCTTATGGCAAATGAGTCTATGTTTGAATGTAGTTTTCTCATACATTTGTGTTCGAACCGTGCTATTTTTAGCGTACAAATACAAATAAAAAATGCATTGTAAAAGTTGATTATCAATGGAGTTTACTTGTTAACAGTGGTTCAGGAGGGGAACCACGCCTCACTTTGTCTTTTTAACCAATCACCTTCTCCCTAAAAACTCCTCATCCACCACCAGTGTGCAGCATCCACCTGGATGACATAACTGCAGCGATGTTGCGCCAGACCTGGCACCACACATCAGCTGATTGGTGGGGAGGAGACAGAGCGATGAAGGGATGGTTAGGAGGTCATAATAGACAGTGGGCAGTGGGCCAGGATGCCGGGGTATAACAACTACACATTTTTGAAGGTAATGCAGGGATTTTTGTTTGAGATATTTTTAATGATTTTTAGTTTTTTCAAATAAGAAAGACCAATACAAACCTCTAACCCATACCAATCCAGCAGGGTGATAGCGCTCACATTAGCCTAAAACATAAAATGTACAATTTTACATGTAGGTTCAAATACAAATGCAAAGAAATAATAATAATAACAATAAATAAAAATAAATTATTAAGAATTTAGTTTAAGAATATCGTCCCACAGATCATTCGAAATGGAACCACACAGGTCCTCTTCCCGAGCACTCTTAATGTTATCTGTAAGGGATGATGAATAATTCAGAAGTAGAAACAATACAGAATAGGGATGCAACGATTAACCAATTTCACTATTAATGGTGATTTAATTTGTCACAGTTAATTAATCATAAAGGCCTCTCAACACCGTGTTTCTGCATAAAACAAAACTGCTGCAACTTAAAATGATGCCAACTGAGTGCGAGTTTGAAATTCCGAGCTTGTACTGTACACCATGCACACTGGATTAACTATGGCTGAGGCTATTAACTAAGGGCCTGTCATATATCATGTGTTTTGCACACGCAAGCTCGTGCTTTCCAGACGCACATACTAGTTGAAAATGAATGCCGCGAGCACCTACACTGAAAAAAAAAATGCAAAATGAAAAATACCAAACAATTTTGTTATATAGTTGATCAAAAGTATTTTATTTATTTAAAATTAATTAATTTTTATTTATTTAAAATGTATTTATTTAAATTTTATTTATTGACATTTATTTTCAGTGTAAAATTATTACTTATACTTAAATGCCAAAACCTTTTTTTTATTATTGTCCAAAGAGAAACGGACTTTTGTTTGTTTTTATTATTATTTTGTGTTGTGTTATTTAGTTACTGAGCAGCAATAAACAACACTTTAAAATAAGGATATGGGGTTTTTATGTGATTTTTCTAAACTAGCAGAGTTTTGAAATTAATGAATGCATAATAACCGTGATAACCGTAATTCCTCAGACTACAATCGCACAACCAAAATCTATTATCGTTGCATCCTTAATACAGAAATGGAATGTTTAACTAATATATTACAGCAAAGAAAAGATTCATAATGGTATCTAGAGGTGCAAGACAGGAAGTCAGGTAATAGAGACCTAACATAATCTCTTATTTGCAAGACTCTGAAAAAAATCAGACTTAACCAACCCATAATGTGATACCAACTGATCAAAAGATGCAAACACTTTATCCTGGGATTTTTAATGACCACAGAGAATCACGACCTCGGTTCAACGTCTCATCTAAAAGACGACACTCACTGAGATGTATAGAGTCCTCATCAATATACTGGGGCGTTAGGACCCACACAGACCGCAGGTTGAGCGTCCCCTGCTGGCCTCCTCCCCTGCTAACACTCCTTCTGGCAGCAACAATAGCCTTGCTTAGCTTCAGTGGGCGACCATGTGAAAGTTGCAGAGAGCTAGCTGTTTATTCTCTTACTTTCTTTCCCCTTTATCCCACACTTCTCTTACCATCCCTTTCATCCCTACAATAAAGTCTTGCTCAAAGTGTGGCGTGGTCCATGCTGGTGAATAATATTTTAAAGGTATATGAAAAACATTAAGGCTCTTGAGGAAATCTCAGTTTCTCAGGTCTTATTAAGTGTGATTTCGAGTAAAATGTTAATTCGCCTTTTTTTTGAATGATTTAAAATCAAAATATAGCCATTTAAAGCTTTCTTTTAACAAATGGTTTCATTTGTTGTGATTATAGATTTTGGTTATTTCTCCAAAAATTGATTTCTAAATACTTCTTGGGTTAAAACATTGTTTTTGTATTGGGTAAAAATGATCGTAAAAATGGCACCTTTCATTCATTTCATGCCTTATTTATCAGAGGTTGCCACAGTGGAATGAACTGCCAACTATTCTGGCATATGTTTTACTCAGCGGAGGTCCTTCCAGACAAAGCCTAGTACTGGAAAACACCTATTCACACTCGCACTACTGCCAATTTTAGTGACATGGCACATTTCTACAAGATTAATTTATTTCTTTAATTTGAAATGTATTTATTTATTAATTTATTTATTTTTTCTGCATTATAATAAATATTAGCATTTCTATTTGAAATATAAGGTAATCTGCAAATTACAGAATGAAGCACACAGCTATAAATCGTATTTTCAAGTGGCTGCCTAATCTCATATTCTCACATCTCAAATTTCAACTGTCAGCACTTTTGTGGGGCTTTTTCATGCAATAATCATGTGCAAGTTGACAATCTCACTCCAAAAAAAAATCAATGTTCATTAGGCTCAGTCATTTTCCTTCAGTTTTGTCCCTTATTTATTAGGGGTCGCCACAGTGGAATGAACAGCCAACTATTCATGGCATATGTTTTTCTCAGTGGATGCCCTTGCCAGCCCAGTACTGGCAAACACCTATTCATTCACATTCACACACTCGTACACTACGTACACTCGTACACTACGGCCAATTTTAGTGACATGGCACATTTCAAGATTAATTTATTTCTTTAATTTTGTATTTATTTATTTATTTTATTTCTGCAATGTAATCAATATTTTAATTTTTCATTTTAAATAAAAGGTAATCGGCAAATTACCGAATGAAGCACACAGATATAAATCATATTTTCAAGATGCTGCCTAATCTCATATTCTCACATCTCAAATTTCAACTGTCAGCACTTTCGTGGGGCTTTTTCATGCAATAATCATGTGCAAGTTGACAATCTCACTGCTAAAAGCTCACTCCAAAAAAAAATCAATGTTCATTAAGCTCAGCCATTTGTGGTTAGCATTCAAGCTGTGTCTTTACGGAAGAAGTGCTGGGTACAATGTTTGGGCACAAGTAGAGCAGAACAGAAACTGCTGACTCATACATAAGCAGAACAAATCACTTCCTTTTTATTTTAACTAATGCAAAGCATCATGTTACAACATAACCACTTTGTTTAACTTAACAAACTTATTTTCTGTCTTAAAGAGAAATTCCTGCTTCAAGATTTTCACATTCTGTTGTCAGGATCCTCCGTATTACAACATTCCAGTAATACAATGCACACTGTCCTCGCCACAGCTTAGAATTTTACCTATTTAAACCATGAAGCAGCATATTGTTGTTGAGATTTTAACAGTATGATTGATTTTGCATGATAGGTGAATGAATGTGCCTGTACACATCTCTGTTTTGACTTTCAACAAACCTGATGAACTGGTTTTGGTCACGGTCCTTTTCTGAGTAGGGGGAAGAAAACCAGAGATGTGCACAGACATTTTGAATACTCAGTTTGCACAAATTCACAAACGACCATGATCTTCTTTATAGTTCACTAATTGTGTCACAAGAACAGGCTACAACAAATAACTAAATCACAATCTCCATGCTTTTATGCTTCTATATCAATTCAATTTATCTTTGTTTCTATAGTGCTTTTAGATTGTGTCAAAGCAGCCTCTCACAGAAGATTATAGTGAATTGAAACTGTGTCATTCTCCGAGTCAATTTCAGTTTAGTCCAGTTCAGTGTGGTTTAACTTTAAAATATAAAGGGCTACACCTTTTTTGAGGGACATATCACTGTTTTTACAAGCTGCTTTTGTCCTTTAACAATACATGAAACGTAAATCCCACCATTGTTTACCCTTGACTTGTTCCAAATCAATTTGAGTTTTTTTTCTGTTCTGTAGAACAGATTTATTGAAGAATGTTGGAGATCTGTGACCATTAACATCTACTGTAAAAAAAAATACATGCAAGTCAGTGGTTACAGGTTTCTGTTCTATTATTTTATACATATATTATGGAAGTGGCGCAGTGGGTAGCGCTGGTGCCTCACAGCAAGAAGGTCACTGGTTCGAGCCTCTGCTGGGTCAGTTGGCATTTCTGTGTGGAGTTTGGATGTTCTCCCCATGTTGGCATGAGTTTCCTCCAAGTGCTCTGGTTCACCCCACAGTCCAAAGACATCTGAATTGGGCAAGCTAAATTGTCTGTACACTGTAAAAAATTTGACCTTAAATTCACAGTAAATTACTGGCTAATAATTGCATTACTTTCACAGTAAATTACTGTATGTAAATTCACAGTAAATTATTGTGAGGTAGTTCACAGTAATTTACTGTGGTTTTGTCACATTAAATTATTGTGAAATTACAACCATATATTGTAACTTTACAGTAGATAATAAAGTCCGTTACTGTGATTTCACAGTATTATCTTGTAGAATTAACTATATTTTACTGTGAATTTGCAATATGATTACTGTGATTTAGCAGTAGGTTGCAGTTTAAATACCTGATTTAACTGTAAAGTTACAGTTATTTCCCGGATTACTGTAATTTAACAGTTTGGTGCTGTAAAATTTCAAAGCAAATTTAGGTCACACAAAAATGAAAATTCTATCTTGATTTACTCACCCTCAGGTTATTCCAGCTCTGTTAAAAATGATTTTTTTGTTAAACACAGGAATAAAAATATCAAATATTCCCCTTTGTGTCTAAACAACCTGAAAATGCGTAAATGATGACAGAATCTTCTTTTTTGGGTGATCTGAGAAGACTCTAAAATCAAAATAAAAACAAACACACATACATTTTACAGATTTATTTAACAGCTTAATGACATCTGTGTAAACATTTCAGAAAACTTTCAAAAGGTGAAGGTGAAGCCTCAAAAAATCCTAAGAACATAATAACAAAAAAATCTGACATCATATGTAGCATACATATAAAAAGCAGTGCTTCAGAGTGCGCGCTCTCTCTTTCTCATATATATATATATATATATATATATATATATATATATATATATATATATATAAAATGAATCATTTTCCTAATAATTTTACACACTTGCTGGTTGATGTGTCTTCTCTGCTTCTTTGACTTCGTCTGTCTTCCATCTCCAAACTGGTGCCCAAAAAGCACCTATAAGCAAAAGGGCAGACAAACAGTTAGCTTCACACAACACTACTGGGACAATACTGCTGCACTACAGAGCAAAATTACTATTAGCTCAGTTTGAACATTCTGACAATACTGTAGCTCAGTCAAACTGCAATCATTTAAACAAAAACATCTGAAAAACATTTCCATCACAAACACACATTCAAGAACAGTCTAACAACAAATAGTGGTTTTAATGACCTTGGCAGAGCATTTTAAAACAGTTGATTTGATTTACACCTTCTGTTTACAGACTATTATCTAATGCTGGGTTCACACTTATTGCAAATTGAACACGTACATCATAGTACTTGTTCTTGAATACTAGCAAGATGTTTCTTGCATCAAGCTAATTTTTCATGATTTGAATATTAGGAAAATTTTGCAAAAAACTTGATTAAAGTGATACAGCACTTGTGTTGTATTCATTTCAATTAAGTTTTTTTGTAAATATTCCAAATATTTTTCAACGTTTTTTGAGTTTCACTTAATTTGTGCTTCCCAGTAAAAAATTCCCACTATTTATGCATTTGCAATGACTTGTATGTAATCCACTCACCTGAATAGATAACTTCACATATGGTATAAGAGCCCCATCCTTTTAAAGACAGCTTTCGCTCTGGTCTCCAGCACAGACAAACAAATTGAGTCTGCAACACACCCCTTTATTACAAGGGGACAAGGGGAGTCATGACTTGTGCTCCTATACATTCCTTGTTTAACCCCCCGAAAACAAGCCCTCAGTTACAATATTTATTGTAGACATTACCTTAAATTCCAGAGTGCAAAAGACATCTTCAGCATACTTCAGTTTCAGACCAGATCCAAAGTCAGTCGTTAGATCCAGGTGAGGTCCAATGACCACTCGACCCTCCAAGGAATAAGACTGTTTGTTTGATGTTGCACTGCTGGGGAAAGAAAGACTAAATTAGAGATGTTTGTGAATAATTACATTTGTTTGTAGAAACAAAGTTGACATTCCATGCTCTGCCTATTAAAAACCAAGCAAACAAACAGACATGCCCAGTAAAATTGCTAATAAAAATAAAAACTATAGTTTAAAAAAATCTTTGTCTAATATTTACTACGACTGGAAGTACTGGTGGAACTTCTGGAAGAAGAAAAAGAGTTTGTACAAGAAACTGCTCACAACAAATTTGTGAAAAACCTGACATTTAAAAATCTAATAAAAACGAGGAAGGTTCAACATTACCTTTAATAATCAAGAGAGGGGTGATTGGCATCAGTGTTTCAACATCAGTGGCTGTGGCTGCAAAAAAATATGAATATAATAAGAGTAGAATAAGACTCAACCTAACACGCGCACACACACACACACACACACACACACACACTCTCTCTCTCTCTTTCTCTCTCTCTCTCTATATATATATGAGCAATTCCGTGCAAATGTCAACCTTGCCATGAAAAAAAATTAAGTTTTTACCAAAATACGGAAACCATTTCTGTTTTTTTTGTGTAAGCAAGTATTTTACAGTACTTTAAAAATACTCAAAAATGCATCTGTCAATGTTTTCAAACTATTCTATTTGATTTACCAAAGTCACACAAATGGTAATTTCACATGCGTCACATCCACAACAGAGATGTCACATCCATAACGACACTTTTTCCTCAGAAATGTGAAAATATTAAATTAAATAAAACCAATCAGTTTTGTTTTGTAGAGAGCCGACTCTAATCCTTTTGATTAGCATTATTTCTTTTGGGTTGTGCAGTTTAATTCACATAATTTCTACAAAGTGTGTTGTATACTGTAAACTCAGACTTTTTTTTGTCACATCCATAACACATGCTTATTTTCCTCATTTAAAGTACAAAACACATTTACAGATTGATATTTTTATGCTCCCATAACTCTGTGGCTAGTTGCTCTAGAAAATATAATCAAATTTTTCAATATAATGTTAACATATACTTTCTCTGTCAATTTATGTGTTGAATTTTTACTGCAAATGTCACATCCATAACGCTGGAATTGCTCATATATATATATATATATATATATATATATATATATATATATATATATATATATATATATATATATATATAGGTTTAGATTGTGATAATGAATTTAGGTTATATTTGTGTGATCAGAATTTACACTCACCTCACACTTCAGCTATTATCAGGTACACCTGAACACCAAAGAATAAAATCTACAGTTAGTGACAATATACAATTAGTTCTCATTTGTAAATGTTAGCAATGCATTAACACCAGTGAGAAATATACAATATGTACTGTGTTAGTTTAAAATAATACAACTGAATTGTATTAGAAGCCTCATTTAATAAAACAGTTAAGACTTGTTTCATAATGAGTTTAGTTTATTTAACTAACTTAACGTTAACGTAACAGTGAACAAAATTAACGTACATGATGGTGACTAACCGTAACGTTAACTTAAGTGAAAGCCAGAGCTTACCTTAACGTCACAGTCATTTCACCTTTACTTCAGTCTTGTACTGAAACAGAAAATGCAGTTAACAAGAAGTTAATTAAAGAAAATTCCCTTTCTTTTTTTCAGGAACTAACGTTAACGTTATGCTATGTTACCTCAGAAAACACTACAATTACCATCTGGCGTCGTTAATTTCTTGTTTAAAAAAAGGCGCGCTTAAACCCTGTATGTGCGAGTACAACCAAAGTACTCGGTAAATTCCAGTTAAATGACATGCACTATACAGAAATACACATACAACAATCATTTAACGGACAAAAGTCACATTTTAACACTTACCGAGGATGAATTCGTTGGGTGAAGAGACGACTCAGGCGTTGTCTGTGGTGATGGCGCTTGTTTGCGGTCGAGTCGAGTCAGTTCTGTTCAATGAATCGGCTCCTTTAAGTGAACAGTAAAGAGTCGAATTCGCCTGAAACCGATTCCATTTTGCATAATATTGTTAGACGCAGACATATAATTCATTAATATTTCATCATATTGCTTGGTTTGTGTACTGCTTGTACACAAATTGCATGTTGATGACTATGAGCTTATGAACACGTCTGATAAAATATCTGAATCTGATTCAATGTCACACGAGTCTTGAACCGAAGCAGTGCAAAAGTGATATATTCATTGAAATATAAAGTTAATTTTTTTTCTTCGCCATTCAAAATATTACATATCTCTGACTTTAACAATCAGAATAAAGTTCGTTTGGAGTGTATTGAGAATTATTATTTTTTCCTCCCAGGATTCATTTCGCACCAAGCTGCATCAAGCTGTAATGGTGGATGAGAAGGCACATAATATTATAAATATTGCTTGTATTATGTAATGAAATAAAGTTTTAACACTTTTTCATGCGAGAATGTAGTTCTTCAAAACCAAAATCTGTGGATTGTTAGTAAAGATTGTGTGTAATTTTAAGTGTGTTTTGCCGGTAGCGGAGATCTATGACCTCCAGGCGGTAACGGCGCTCATTACTCATATATCCGCCGAGAGGCGCCTGTCTTCAGGCTAGACATTGGGACAATTGCCCCGTCTTCGATGGCTCTATATGCGTCAGAAAATGAAGTTTTAACCGTTTTTCATGCTAGAATAGTTGTTTAAAACTCTAATCTGTGGTATATATATATATATATATATATATATATATATATATATATATATATATATATATATATATATATATATATATATAATTCTGAGATTAGTGACCTCCAGGCAATGACAGGTGCCCAATACTCATGAAACCGTCTAAAGCAGACATTTACCCTGACATTGAAATAATTTTTGGCTGTTTAACAGTCTTTGGTTTCATTAATTAATTACTTTTTATTCCAGTTTATTATGTTTTGGCTAAGCACACAGATATGTTCATTAAATATTAGTTCATATTCTATGTTAACTGTAAAAAAAATTAAATAATGGTGCAGTACAACCAAAAAGATGTTGGTAACCAAATCGTTTTGGGGGCTATAACATTCTGTTATTATCTGTTAAAAGTAATTTGTATTAATTTCTACGTTGAATTAAAAAAAGGTTTGAATTTCTATAACTAACGTGCAAAATAGTCTTTTTCACAGTAATTTGCTGTAATCATGCTACCTGCCGTAATTTCACAATAAAATTATGAATACAACATATTACTGTGAATTTTTCAGTTAAATACTGTGAAGGGATACTAATGTAATTTACTGTGAAAAATTACAGTAACTTGTTGTGAAAACCTGGAAATTTTTTACAGTGTAGGCTATGTATGTGAATGAGAGTGTATGGGTGTTCCCCAAGTACTGGGTCGCAGCTGGAAGGGCATCTATCTGCTGCGTAAAACATATGCTGGATAAGTTGGGGGTTCATTCCGCTGTGGCAATCCCTGATTAATAGAGGGACTAAGCCGAAAAGAAAATGAATTAATGAATAATATATTATATTTATATCTGAGATATATTCTAATACACCTTATTTTATGTTCATCAGAACACAAAAAATACTCAAACTGATTTGCATCAAACTTATATGCATCAAACTGATTTGCATCAAGTCAACGGTTAGTAAATGATGACAGAATTAAAATTTTTGGGTGAACTACCTTAAAGTTAGCCTCTATGCCCATAATATAAACTTTATGCTAACTTGGTTGCTCATGAGTCATGGATGTTAGCAAGACAAATTAACCATAATTCCCTATGGTCTAAATAATTAACTGCAACATAAACTTTAGTCACTGGAGCTAAAAAGGATAACTTCTGCGCTACCAATACCACTCTTTAAACAAGGAGATGTGCAGGTAAATCTCATTTCTCCGGTTTTGTTTTGTTTGTTTGTTTGTTTATTTAACATAGAAAGCAGTGCGCCGTTAGAAACACACACACAAACACACACACACACACACACACACACACATATATGTATATATATATATATATATATATATATATATATATATATATATATATATATATATATATATATATATATATATGTGTGTGTGTGTGTGTGTGTGTGTGTGTGTGTGTGTGTGTGTGTGTGTGTGTGTGTGTGTGTGTATTAATTTATTAATTTATTATTTTTTTAAGACAAAAGAAAAACCTTCAAGAAAAAAAGAAAGGAAAATGGAGATGCTCAAACTCCGTTTGCCGTTGACGTGTTTGCCCGTGCCTGAAGAAAGCACTGGGTGAATGTCAGAGGCAAAATAGGAGGGGATAATGGAGGGTGTGGAATACAATTTGAAAACCTAGCCAGAAAAAGGAGTGCCATGTACAAGTACAGATCATCTCTTTCGGTTTAGCAGCTCGTCTGGTGTGTTTTGCGAATATGGCTGTACCAAGAATGGATTCTTTTAAGACTGTCTTAAAGTTCTTCACCGATCAGAAGACCACTATTGGCTACAGCGTCATGGCTATTTTGACAATAGGCAGTGAACGAATTTTCTCCATGGTGTCTTTTCAGTGTCCCTGCACCAAAGGACAGAATTTTCCCTATGGGATTTGTTTTCTGCTCGGACCTGCTGTCGTCTTACTGGTAGTCGGTTTCTTTGTTAGCACACGTTTCTGGCGGTTATATACTGGGTGTTGTCTGAACCCCCTCAAACTCTGCCCCCGAGGAAACTTTGTGGGATGCTTGTCAGTGTTTATAAAGGTGTTGTCTGGAGCCTGCGTTGCCCCTGTCATGTGGCTTACTGTAGCCCTGTTAAATGGAACCTTTTATGAGTGTGCTGTCAGTGGATTGGATGAAATTGCGGTGGTCAAACTTTTCTGCGCAGGTAATGTATCTAAATGCCAGGATGAGTTACACCGAGTGCCCTGCGGCAAATCCCAACTTCCTCCTGAGCAAAATACGGAACTGCTGTATATGCTGCGAGCCCAGTCACAGGTGAGCACATCAGCACAAACTAAAACACCTTCACACCATGAAGTTACCATCTTCAGACACATTATAGCAACAATCTTGACCAAAATAAATCTGCAGCAGTTGAGTAGTGGTCATGATATAACCGTAATGTATTTATTTACCTTTTGTAAGTACATGATGTAAACACTCCTAGTTTTTTCTTCTTAATTTTGATTGATCAGTTACAGCAGTTTCTTATAGGAATTGTTCTCCCAAAACTGAAATCCTGTTTAGTTTATTCACCCTTCACTTTTATACAACCTTTATGAGTTTCTTTATTCTATTGGACACAAAAGAAGATATTTTGAAAAAGGTTGGGAACCTGTAACCATTGACTTCAATAGCATCCTATTTTGGTGTCCATAATATTTTCCTACTATGGAAGTCAATGCTTACAGGTTTTCTTTCTACAGATAAATGAAATGAAATGAAATGAAACAAAGGTTTTTAATCACTTTAGGGTGAGTAAATAATAGTCAAATTTTCTTTTTTTCACATCGTATCATCATGTGCCATCACCATGATTTCATGTCATGGTGCATTCAAATCATGTTGAAAAGGTTGTATCTACAATCTTAATGCACTCAAACATCCCCACAAAATTATAATTACGAGTAGGAATTGATTTTATGCATTGAGTTTATGGGTTGACTCAACTGTCAGTAAGAAATTGTGTAAAACAACTGAGGTAGCAGGTGTATTTATGGTATTTTTACCATGCACATGCACATTCCCACAACATATACAAATACAGAAATGTGCCACAAATATGTCAGGGGACCCCAAAATAGACAAACTCACACCATCTTACCCTTTAACTGCCCCACCAAGAGAAAATACATTTAATTGCATTTCTTAACTTCTAGTGTTGCTAGTTAATACACTCAATGCATTTTCCAACATATCCCATTACTCCTAAAATATCAACCTCTACCAAACTGTTGATTTGTCGATTTATGGTAAATTTACCGGAATTAATACACATACTATGAAAAATTAGTAAATATGAGGTGTAAGACTAATTTATCTAAAGAAATAATCAAAATAAAACATTTTTAAATACTATATCATCTTTCATTTTTGAAGGATGCCATAAAATATTTCTGATTGTCATTTAACATGTTTTCTTGTTGTTTTTTTTTAACAATTAGAAAATAGTCAAGTGTAGTAGTGCAACAGGATTGGGTTTGTTTGATTTTTTTTTTTTTTTTTTTTTTTGTAAACCAACAATGCTGTGTGTATACCATTAATTAAAACAGTCAAAATATGGTCAGCATATTGGTTAAGCAGGGTCCATTCTGGCCCAATAGCCCCATAAGTGGTTGTGTTCTTTCATCATCAGTTGGAATAGAATAACCTTTGCGTAGATTATGGTAGAGACATTTTTCTTTTTTTTCTATGATTACTGACATGTGCAGGAACCACCCAAATTAATTACAGCAACCTAGTCCTAGACCACACAGAACCTAAAACTTTCAAACTTGAGTTTACAAAAAAAAACCTCTTTTGGAGGGGTTTGTTATAACACAGACAACATATACAATTATTTTAATCACTTTCAACAGTGTTAAGGAAATTCAAAGTGTTTTCTTTAAAATGATACCAAACTTTTGCATTTACACCTCTGTATGTGGATTTAGGAAGCTTTTGCATTTAGGTAGGCAAAGCCCAGTCAGAAGCCCCCAAATAGCACTAGACTTTAAGAGGTTAAAGGGTTAATGTATCAAACATTTAAATGATTATCTCATCTATTGTATTTCTGAGGAATGTGTGATCATTTGAAATAATAACCTTTTATTATATTCAACTTATTTATGCACAGATCCTCGGCTGGTCCATCATCATTACAGCAGTAGTAATAGCGCTGATCGGGACTTGCTATAAGAACTGTGTCTCTCAAGTAAGCTACCTTCAGCTAACTTTCTGGAAGATCTACATGGAGAAAGAAAGGGAAAAGTTTGACGCTTTTGCAAACGACTATGCCACCAAACTAGCAGATCGTAACCTCAAGAGTTTCTTTGACAACAAATTGCCAGAAGAATTTCCCTTTCCGAATCACAAAGCCTGGGAGGAGATCTCCGCTATTTACAATTTCAGGAAAAGTGAACAGCACTACAGCACACTGCAGAGATACGTGGAGCGCAGCGATCGGGACTACTCCCCTGATGAGCATCCTATGGTTGAGATGGACCATGGCATAGAGATGGTATAGGCTTCATGGACTGCTGCTAAATCTATGAAAAAAGATTTCTCCAGTACAATGTGTGTGTGAATGAGAGTGTGTGTTTTCCATCACTGGGGGTTCATGAGTTAATGTACTCTCATTGCTGGGTTGCGGCTGGAAAGGACATTCTCTGCATAAAACATACCAGAGAAATTGGCAGATCATTCTACTGTGGTGACCCCTGATAAATCACGGACTACGCCGCAGGACAGTGAGGGATTCCCAGAATATTGGCCTTAAGACTGACAACAACTGTGAATCTTGGCAGAATGACAGTTTTGTTTGGTAGCTACAGTCTATATTGAAAATCAGTCGACTAAAAGTTTTTTTGGTGTTATGTTTACATTTAGTCAGTTAGAAAATGCTTTATCCAAAGATTTGTGCTACTAATACAAAGTTTCTGATTTTATTAGAAAGAAACAAGCTACGTTTCGTGTGTCAGAGTCCATGGCATTATTTAAACTGCATATATGTTGTACTTTTTACACTCGTATTAAGCCAACACAAGTCTGTTGGCAGGTTTAAGTGTGATGCTTTCAGTTTCAGGGTCCAATTTCCATATTGTGTGAATGTTGCTTTTCAGATTTTGCAAATTAAAAATCTCAGGACATTTTTTTTTTTATTTAATTTTTGAGTCATTTAGCTTTCTGGGTGAATCAAGAGCTCTTATAAAAATCTTTGTTGCAATATCCATATTTTAAGTATGTTTAATGTTAACTTCAAAGACCTTTGCATATTTAATAATTATATGTAACTCTTACGTTGTACAAAATTGATTAAAATATAAAATACTGTCACATTGTACTTGCATTCTTGAGCACAGAACATGTCAACCACAATTCTTTCCTCTGCTGGTTTTTGTTTTGAAAAACAGGAAACCCACATTCAGACTTTGACACTTCATTTGCAATTGAATATTGACCCAGCAGTTAAAACAAATGTCTCTCTTCAAAATCAAAACAATGGTCTCTTTTTAAAAAGCATAAAAAACATGAGTTATTATATAATATCTAAAGTGTTATAGATAGTAAGGTGGTTTCCGGTAAGTTTGTGGTGTCTGTTTCCTGCACTGCTGGGAAACAGAAGTAGCCTACATTTTTCTCAGGTTAAGATTCAGCAAAGCAACAGAAAATTAACAATATTAAGATGTTCATTCTCGGTTTGTTTAAAGTGTTCTAAAACATAATAAGATTGATTGTGGGTTATTAATGAATTATCATTAACTTTACTGAATTATGAATGATAACTATTCATGACCATATATTTTACATAACTTAAAAGGTTTTGTAGTTGTTAAATCCAGTAGTTTATAAAAAAATAGCATATTAAAAATAACAGTTAAATTGTATTTAAAAAGTGTATTGCACTATTTTATGCTTAAAACATGCTTTACTCACCTACATGATATTTAAGTTAGGCTAAGTTTCATATTATTATTGTTATGGTAAATTGTTTAAACCTAATACCCTAATGATATGAAAAGATCTTAATTTTTTAACAATCAGTAAAGCATTTGTTTTTGTCTTTGATTTTTGTCTTCAACCAGCTTGAATTCACAAATCCTACTTCATGTTGAGAAAGCTACAAAATCTGGTCAATGTGCAACAAGCAAAGCTATAATGCTAAATTAAACTATGATTAAATACTCAATAATATAAAATAAAAGACGAAGTTGTGAACATTTGTTATACAAATATGTATTTGGGTGGAGAAAGGGAGAAACCGTCAGGCTATATAATCTATGCCAGAGTCAAACCCTTTCACACTTTTTACCATGGACTATACAACTTTTTACCTATTTTTTATTTTGTATACAATTCTTTAAATAGTTGACTAACGTTATACGAATTACATTAGTGTTATAAACATTTAGAAAAGCCAATACGTTTTTGGGTGTATTTTACCTCCCTCATCCTGAGCTTCCAGATTAAGACAATACAGACGATCGCAGACCACATTGATGCTGCTGTGTTGTGCCGAAATATGTCAAATACACACCCATCGAAAACTGTGACCAGGGGGCGCTGTTCAACAAAATTTTCACTCGGGAACGTGCTTGTCGCATATGCACGCGACCGTGAACGCGCAGACATAGAAATCAAGCGAGCGTCGAGCGGTGCTGTACTAAAAGGATGTTTTAAATCCTGAGATTCTGAAAACAGGTTCATGGAAGAACTTTAATGTAGTCCCGATATTTTGACCATCCAAATTCTTTTAAAGAAGAAATAAAAAAAATGTATTCTGTCTCCGTTGGTGTCTCCTGTCCTGGTAGAGGTTTCGTTATAAAATAGTTAATGCTCTGACTCATGTGTAACTCTATGAGTCATAATATATATTAAATATATTTATTACACGCAGATTTATATGTTTCAAGTGTTTATTTAATATATGAATTATACTGAAATAGTAAAATTAATCAACTTTTTAAAGACATTCTATAATTTATAGAGATGCTTTATTTATATGTAGCTTGATGTTCACTGAAAATGACTCATAAAATTCATAGCCATTGAAACATGTTAGGCTACCTCATGTGTTGACTGATTATAATATTTAAAAAAGGGATAAAGGTTGTGTGTCCGTCCATCATCTTTCTCTTTTATAAAGCATTTTTGACCAGACTTACTTATGTTTAGATACAGTTGATCTGACCTCTAGGTCACTGAATCCGATGGGTAAAAACAGATAGTTCCCCCCAAATTGAAAATTGTTACCAATCGCAGCAATGGAGTAATTATTATATATTTAATTATTTATTTAAAAATATATTTTTCTTACAGATTATCTACAATACAGCAGTGTGGTCTGGGAAATCAGCCAAGTCTACACTACTACACTTAATTATTCTTCCAAAATTGACTATTTACTTTATATTGAAATAAATCTAAACAAATCTAAAAAGACTTAAAAAATGAAATTTTGTTTTGAAATTGAATTAAAATGGCATTGCATTCAATTCCATTTAATAAATTGCAATCCAGTTCTAAATGAGTTTTTATTTTATATTTTGTTGAAATGCCATTCGTAGTTTAAACAAATTTTTTTTTACTCAAACTATCTATAAATGCAGAGAAACTCACAATTAAAAGTGTTCTACCTACTTTATTTATAACTATACATTATATATTTTTATATATTAGCTTGAAAGTTCATAAAAGAAATCATAAATCAGATATTTAAAAATATATATTTTAAAATGCTTTACTTAGGTCCAGATAACATATAAAATTACATGAAATTATTTTTGCTTATCATTTTTTTTCTTTTGACTGTTTACAGATTAGATATCTGTAACAGGAACAAGACAAAAGCTATATGTGAGAAAAGCATTTTTTGCAGAGTATTTATAAATAACTTAATTTTATTTTTCAATGAGTGGGAAGAATTTGAAGCAAGGATTTAGCATCATTTAAAGAAGCCTGGTGATATTGGTGCAATAAATAAATGTTAAAATAATTAAATGTTGTCTGGGTTTTTGTTTGTCAGGTATAGCTAACTGGTCCTCAGAACTTTATAAAGGAGTGAATAGTTTGTCTAAAAGTTCTGCAGCTGTCTGGTCTTCAATACCCCTGCATTCTCATCAAAGCACATGATTACTCCATATTACACTGCATTTTTTCGGTTATAATTTTGTTATTTTTAAAATGCAACTTTAAATAATCAATACAACATAAAGCATATCTCTTTATGAAAACATATAACTAGGCTACAATTAATTTTTACACTATCCAACTATGTGGGTTTTAATTTTTCAAGACTGCAGACGCCCCATATGGCAGATTTCGGCAGTGTTGCCAACTTAGCAACTTTCCATAGCACCCCCTAGTAACAATTTTGTTCCAAAAAAAGCACCTAGCAACAAAGTTAGCAATTTTAAACATTAATTTGGCTACTTTTTTAAGCAGTTTTTAAAAAGTGACTCAAAAGAGCAGAGGCTGCTGGCTTCACTCAGTAGAATAAATTGCTAGCTCAGATTGTTTTTCATTACTGTTCATTTACCGATATTTGTTAACATGTATAACTGTTGGATATTTAGGTAGCAATAAATTCCAATAGTGTTATAATTGTTGTCACTTTTACAAATGTTAAAAAGTGTAAGTATACAAGCTGATTGTTTTAAAGAATGCAACTGTTTGTTATCTGTTATATTTAAAAATAAAAGTGTTTGTATTTTACAAATAGTCAAGTATATTTTTCATACAAATCTAAATGGACATATTTCAAATAATGTTTTTTTCTGAGATGGCCAGTCAATTTGAGAAAACATTTATTATTTTGTATAACGTTACTACATAAAGATGTATTTTTTCCATTTTTTTATTTTTTTATTCTACATAAAGATGTAGTTTTGAGTTGTGATTACGCAATGACGTCATCACGCAAAGTACTATGTTAATAAGAACCTTTTTATTGTGCACCTGGATGTGATGTTTTAATATAATATAAAACACGGCGACTCAGAGAGTAGGAACATGATATGCTTATGCTTGTCAGAAACTACGTGATGACGCCACTAATATGCAAATTTTTGCGTGACATCATCTGGCAACAAATAGCTACTTTTCGGGCAGGCTTTAGCTAGTTTTCATTGGAAATAGTTGGCAACACTGTTTCAGCACAACAATGGCTGTACCAAGAATGGATTCTTTTAAGACTGTCTTAAAGTTCTTCACCGATCAGAAGATCACTATTGGCTACAGCGTCATGGCTATTTTGACAATAGGCAGTGAACGAATTTTCTCCATGGTGTCTTTTCAGTGTCCCTGCACCAAAGGACAGAATTTTCCCTATGGGATTTGTTTTCTGCTCGGACCTGCTGTCGTCTTACTGGTGATCGGTTTCTTTGTTAGCACACGTTTCTGGCGGTTATATACTGGGTGTTGTCTGAACCCCCTCAAACTCTGCCCCCGAGGAAACTTTGTGGGATGCTTGTCAGTGTTTATAAAGGTGTTGTCTGGAGCCTGCGTTGCCCCTGTCATGTGGCTTACTGTAGCCCTGTTAAATGGAACCTTTTATGAGTGTGCTGTCAGTGGATTGGATGAAATTGCGGTGATCAAAATTTTCTGCGCAGGTAATGTATCTAAATGCCAGGATGAGTTACACCGAGTGCCCTGCGGCAAATCCCAACTGCCTCCTGAGCAAAATACGGAACTGCTGTATATGCTGCGAGCCCAGTCACAGGTGAGCACAAACTAAAACACCACACCATGATGAAGTTACCATCTTCAGACACATTATAGCAACCATACTATCTTGACCAAAATTAATCTGCAGCAGCCAGGTGGTGTAGTGGTCATGATATAATCGTAATGTATATTATTCACCCTTCACTATTATCCAACCTTCATGAGTTTCTTTATTTTGTTGAACACAAAAAAAGATATTTTGAAAAATGTTGGAAAGCTATAACCATTGACAATAGTTTCATATTATGGAGGTCAATGCTTAAAGTTTTTTTTCTTCAGATAAATGAAATTAAATAATTGCAACAGTTTTTTTTACCACTTTATTTTTAATAGTAGTCAAGTTTTCTTTTTTGGCTCACTTTTTATCTCACGTCTTATCATGTTTCATCACGCTGTTGCTTATGTCATGGTGCATTCAAATCATGTTGAAAAGGTTGTATCTACAATCTTAATGCACTCAAACATCCCCACAAAATTATAATTACGAGTAGGAATTGCTTTTATGCATTGAGTTTATGGGTTGACTCAACTGTCAGTGAGAAATTGTGTAAAACAACTTATGTAGCAGGTGTATTTATGGTATTTTTTACATGCACATGCACATTCCCACAACATATACAAATACAGAAATGTGCTACAAATATGTCAGGGGACCCCAAAATTGACAAACTCACACCATCTTACCCTTTAACTGCCCCACCAACAGAAAATATATTTAATTGCATTTCTTAACTTCTAGTGTTGCTAGTTAATACACTTAATACATCCCATAATTTCTAAAATATCAACCTCTACCAAACAGTTGATATGTTGGATTATTGTTAAAGTACTGGAATTAATACATGAAGTGTAAGACCAATTTATTTAAAGAAATAATCAAAATAAAACATTTTTAAATACACATCATCTTTAATTTTTGCCAAAAAATATTTCAGATTCTCATTTAACATGCTTTCTTGATTTCTTTTTTTACAATAAAACTATAATCAAGTGTAGTAGTGCAACGGGATTATGTTTGTTTGATTTATTCTTTTGCAAACCAACAATGCTGTGTGTAAACCATTAATTAAAACAGTCAAAATATGGTCAACATATTGGTAGAGCAGGGTCCATACTGGCCCAATAGCCCCATAAGTGGTTTCGTTCTCTTATCAAATGGAATAGAATAACTTTTGCGTAGATTATGGTAGAGACACTTTTCTTTTTTTTCTATGATTACTGAAATGTGCAGGAACCACCCAAATTAATTACAGCAACCAAGTCCTAGACCACACAGAACCTAAAACTTTCAAATTTGAGTTTACAAAAAAACACCTCTTTGGAGGGGTTTATTATAACACAGACAACATGCAGTATACAATTATTTTAATCACTTTCAACAGTGTTTAGAAAATTCAAAGGGTTTTCTTTAAAATGATACCAAACTTTTGCATTTACACCTCTGTATGTGGATTTAGGGAGCTTTTGCATTTAGGTAGGCAAAGCCCAGTCAGAAACCCCCAAATAGCACTAGACTTTAAGAGGTTAAAGGGTTAAAGTATCAAACATTTAAATGATTATCTCATCTATTGTATTTCTGAGGAATGTGTGATCATTTGAAATAATAACCTTTTATTATATTCAACTTATTGATGCACAGATCCTCGGCTGGTCCATCATCATTACAGCAGTAGTAATAGCGCTGATCGGGACTTGCTATAAGAACTGTGTCTCTCAAGTAAGCTACCTTCAGCTAACTTTCTGGAAGATCTACATGGAGAAAGAAAGGGAAAAGTTTGACGCTTTTGCAAACGACTATGCCACCAAACTAGCAGATCGTAACCTCAAGAGTTTCTTTGACAACAAATTCCCAGAAGCATTTCCCTTTCCGAATCACAAAGCCTGGGAGGAGATCTCCGCTATTTACAATTTCAGGAAAAGTGAACAGCACTACAGCACACTGCAGAGATACGTGGAGCGCAGCAATCAAGACTACACCCCTGATGAGCATCCTATTATGGACCATGGCATAAACCTAGAGATGGTATAGGCTTCATGGACTGCTGCTAAATCTATGAAAAAAGATTTCTCCAGTACAATGTGTGTGTGAAAAAGAGTGTGTTTTCCATCACTGGGGGTTCATGAGTTAATGTACTCTCATTGCTGGGTTGCGGCTGGAAAGGACATTCTCTGCATAAAACATACCAGAGAAATTGGCAGATCATTCTACTGTGGTGACCCCTGATAAATCACAGAGTACGCCGCAGACGTGAGTGAGGGATTACCAGAATATTGGCCTTAAGACTGACAACAACTGTGAATCTTGGCAGAATGACAGTTTTGTTTGGTAGCTACAGTCTATATTGAAAATCAGTCGACTAAAAGTTTCTTTGGCGTTATGTTTACATTTAGTCAGTTAGAAAATGCTTTATCCAAAGATTAAGTAACAGAAAATTAACAATATTAAGATATTAAGATGTTTACTCAGGTTGATTAAATTGTCCTAAAGCATAAAAATGGAGTCAGGTTCTTATTGATTTGCTCTGTTATAATCAAAATATATAAATATATCAAATGGAAAGTAAAATAAAAGTTGTACTAACAAACCTGATAAAGATCGCTTGTTCTTCTTTGGCCTTAGTCCTGTATGGGTGCAGGGTCGGCTCTTTGGAACAAGCCATTTTAGACTTGTCCATATGATAACGTGTCACCCTCATACACTACAGGCTAAACTACAATTTAGCCTACCCAATTCACCTGCAGCATGTCTTTGTACTGGGGGAAACCGGAGCACCCGGAGGGACATGCAAACTCCTCACAGAAATGCGCACTACCTACTGCGCCACTGCTTCGCCCATCTGATGAAGATCGGTTGTGGGTTATTAAAGAACTAGAACCTAAAGTTCGTTGACGAACTTTGATGTTGGCTTGAGAAAGCCAACGTGACTGCGCCGGGGACTCAAAGGCAGTTGGCAGGAAGCACAGCGGTTGTGAAGTGGTTGCTAGGCGGTTGCTAAGATGTTGCTAAGGCATTCCTAGGTAGTTGCTAGGGTGTTCTGAGTGGTTTCTAGGCTGTTGCTAGGGTCCACTGGACTGTTAATCGGAAGACCTCATTTACATTTTTGATCAAATCGAGAGAGAGAGAGAGAGAGAGAGAGAGAGAGAACTGATTTGTTCAGGTTGTTTAATGCAGATCACTATAGTATAGTTAGTATTTATAGTATATATTATAATCTGAACAAAATTACATTATAATAAATATCATATAAAGAAAAATATTAAATTAAAATACTAATGAAACAATAGCACATGCATTTAGTTAATTTGTCTTTTATTTAATCAGTCTTATCAGTTTTGCAGTTAATAAAGAGTACAGTCAATTTACAGTAATTTGCAGCGTTATATATATAGTTATAGTTATATAGTTATATACAGTTTACAGGAAGAAAATTGCATTAAATACAATATTAGGCCGTCTTCATCATGTGGTTAATTCTGACCAATGACGTTGTTTCACCCCACTGGCCACTAACACAATGTTATAATCGTAATATTTAATTGTCATCACCTGGGTGATTTTATTTTTTTTTTGGTACAGCATAGACCAAAAGCTTGGCTTTCATTGTCATTATCACAAGTGAGGAAAAGGCTTTTTTGCGGTACAGAATATTCTGTTTTGAAAGAAATATCTGAAGTAAACTTATGTTTTTGCCAACATAAAAGGGGGATAAAAAATAATCCTTATAACCCTAACCATAAATGTGTGTGTGTGTATGTATATATATATATATATATATATATATATATATATATATATATATATATATATATATATATATATATATATATATATATATATATACATACACACATATATACATATACATATATATATATATATATATATATATATATATATATATATATATATATATATATATATATATATATACTGTTAAAGTCAGAATTATTAACCCCCAGTTGATTTTTTTTTTCCCTTTTTTAAATATTTCCCAAATGGTGTTTAACAGAGCAAGGAAATTTTCACTGTATGTCTGATAATATTTTTTCTTCTTGAGAAAGTCTTATTTGTTTTATTTCGGCTAGAATAAAAGCAGTTATTAATTATTTAAAAACCATTTTTGGGACACAATTATTATCCCCTTTAAGCAATTTTTTTTGATAATCTACAGAACAAACCATCGTTATAAAATAACTTGCCTAATTACCCTAACCTGCCTAGTTACCCTTATTAACCTAGTTAAGCCTTTAAATGTGACTTTAAGCTGTATAGAAGTGTCTTGAAAAATATCAAGTCAAACATTATTTAATGTCATCATGGCAAAGATAAAATAAATCAGTAATTAGAAATAGGTTTTCAAAAATATTATGCTTAGAAATGTGCTAAAACAATCTTCCCTCCATTAAACAGAAATTGGGGAAAAAATAAACAGGGGAGCTAATAATTCTGACATCAACTGTATATATATATATATATATATATATATATATATATATATATATATATATATATATATATATATATATATATATATATATATATATATACATATATATACAGGGCTCGAAATTAACTTTTTTACTTGGTAGCACCGGTGCTCCCAACATCAAATATTCAGGGGCACCAAAATAAATTTAGGAGCACCAGAAAAAATTTAGGAGCACCCACCAAAAATGAATGAGCACCGCTGCAAATTGCTTTTTAAGGGATTTATTGTATTTTAAAACAACATCAATAGGACTGACAAAAACCAGAAACAACTATCTAACTAATGCTGCGAAGACATTGATATTTGTGTGCAATAATTCTAAAATGAATGTCTAATAATTAGGCCATAGAATATTAGTGATGATGAAAATGACAATAATAGTAACAATGAATTCCATTTCTCATTATGATACTGCCTTGAATGTGCATGAATGTAGGTTATCTGCTATAATATGTCTGTTACTTTATATAAAATAATTGTATAGTTTGCATCAAACAAAAATGAAGCATTGCAGTAAGAAATATTGATTTTGTACTGCTGTTTTTATATGCATGTCAATTTAATAAATAATATTTCTGCTACAAAACAAACAAAAGATTATAATAAATAATTCAATTCAATGATGAAAGCTGCAAAGCAGTCATCAGTAAATAAATAAAAAATAATATACACCACAAAAAAGAATAGACAAAAGAAAGAAAGTAAAGTCTCACTTCTATCACTCTTTAAAAGTTTTGGTTTCAGTTTGTGTCAATTTAAAGGTTCAGTCTGAGATGATCTTCATTTTTCTGTGTTTGTGGAAAAGCTGGCGAGTCAGCCGACCCAATTTATGAGCAGGCAGAGCAGGATTCTTGCACTAACCATCGGCGCAATACTGGTCTTTGTTATGAGCCGCAGTTTCAGTGATCTCAGCTGGTGGATCATTATTCACCACGTGACGTGTCACGATCTCTCTCATCTACACCTCAATTTTAGGTGGGGTTTGCAAACCTGTGTGCTTTAAGTTTTTACTCTTCAGCCGTTTGCATTTCCCGTGGTCATAAAAGCTCCTTCCCTGTAATCTGACAGCGGAATACCTTGAGTGATTGACAGCTAATATGAACCAATATAGCGGCAGGGAAGAGCGATTCAGCACGTTTTTACAAAAAATCAAAACAGGTCGCACTACAACCATTATCAGCAGTTGCACTAATGCGCCCAAATATGTTATGAGGTCGCATAGATTAATTTTCAGGCGCATATGCGACCAAAATGGTCGCAATTTCAGCTTCAAATGTTGTAACAAGCACGTCTGAAATGAGCACGAATTTCTGTAGATTCAAAACAGTCAGTCCGGATATCCCCGCCTCTTAAAGGGCCAGTACTAAATTACAAAGGGCTCAAAAATAGTCTTCTGGCGCCATCTCGTGGACACTCTGACACGCTTTGAGTCTGAATTTTACAAATTTAATATAAAAAAAATATTTATAGGAAAACTGTTATTTATAATTACACCAAATAAATATGATAATTATCTGTAATTTCAAACACATCTTTTGGCCAAATTTGAGGATTGTATACTTTTTTATATGCCCCAAATACTCAATACAATTTTTTAATTAAAAAATTTTTAATTCAAAAACTACAAATCTTATCAGGATGAGGACATACAGCAACCATCTCATGAGCAGTAGGCAGCTTTTGACCAAATTTGGGGCTTGTAGCATCTAAGCCCTGGGAGGAGAAGCGATTGCTTTTTTTTGGTCAGAAGCCGGAATAATAATAATAATAATAATAATAATAAGAATAAGTTTAAGTAGCATTACAGTATGTTGGCTTTCTCAAGCCAACATAATTACCATTGACTTTACTGAATTATGAATGTATTTTACATTACATAAATTTACATATATTTTACATTACTTAACAGGTTTTGCAGTTGTTAAATATAGTAGTTTATAAATATTCATATTACAAATAACAGTTAAATTGTATTTCAAATCTCTATTGCACTATTTTATGCTTAAAACATGCTTTACTCACCTACATAATATTTAAGTTAGGCTGTTAAATTTGTTAACCTTACATTTTCATAATAATATTGCTATGGTAAATTGTTTAAACTTAATACTCTGATGATATGAAAAGATCTTAATTTTTCAACAATCAGTAAAGCATTTGTTTTTGTCTTTGATTTTTGTCTAAATAGTGCTTGAATTCACAAATATCACTTCATGTAGAAAAGGTACAAGATTTGATCAATGTGGAACATGCAATGCTATAATAATATAAAATAAAATACATTTTATTTTAATAATATAAAATAAAAGACAAAGTTATGAACATTTGTTATACAAATATGTATTGGGGTGGAGAAAAAGGTGGAGAAAGTTGAACCGTCAGGCTACCTAATCCATGCCAGAGTCGAACCCTTTTACTTTTTACCATAGACGGTAAAAACTTTTACCTATTGTGTCCCATGTTTACAATTCTTTAAATAGTTTACGAACGTTATACTAATTAAATTTGTGTTACAAACATTTAGTAAAGTAAAAAAAAGGTTTGGGTTTATTTTTTACACCCTCATTCCGAGCTTCCAGATTCAGACATTACTGAAGATCGCAGACCACATCGATGCCGGCCGGGCCTTAGCACGCGTTTCTTCCATGCAGACTCGAATCTATGGACAATTGTGACATAAAATGACAGACTACGGCGAGGAGCAAAGGAATGAACTAGAAGCAATAGAGTCCATCTACCCAGACTCATTTACAGGCAAGACTGACCGCACAGTATATGGTTTTATGTCCACAACTTAGCCACGTTGTTTGTTAGCTGCCTAGCTTCTCATGAAACAAAGTTAGTTAAGCATAAGAGTGACTCGATATCAATCTTTATAGCAATATTTGAGCTGTCAAAGGTTTAATAAAACAAGCCAAGAATTAATTGATGACTACCAGAAAGTTGTCAAGCAAACGTTGCGCTGTCTGGATAAATTATATGTTATCAATCATATATATGTTTACCTTCTGGGTTATGTCAACTGTCCAGATTCTGGACTTCATTGTCGGTTTCTGTAGTGGACCAAACCTCTTTAGTTTCAGTAAAAAAAACTAAATATTGGGGAAAACCGGTTATTATATTTGAATAGTAGTAACCACAAATTAAGCATTGTTTTGTGACTAGCCATAGCAGTTATACCAATGTAAGACCATTCTAGTAAAACGTCATATGGTAATCATGCCTCAAAAATATGGTTAATTTTACTAAAAGAACACCATGGTTTATTTTTATAAGGAAGATTTCTTTCATTTGTTTCTTTCGACATTTCCAGTGCTTTCTGATGCACCCACAAGCTTCACCATCACAGTTACCTCTGACACAGGAGAGAATGAAGAGAGTAAGTTCCTAATTGATATTATCTCACTGAAAGTATAACAAAAATGTTAAAGCTAGATTTTGCAGCTGAAATTTCCTAATGTTGCTGATTGCTGTCTATTTTAGCGCTGGAGCTGACCCTTAAGTTTACATATGTGGAGAAATATCCAGACGAACCCCCCCTCTGGGAGATCTTCTCACAGGAGAACCTGGAAGATTCAGATGCAGAAGAAATTCTAACACTTTTGAAACAACAGGTCTGCACATCGGACATCATACACTGCAAAAACATGTCAAAATATGAATGGAGTAGATTTCGTTGGACGGTTTTACTAGGGCATGAGTCCAAATACTGATAAGAGCTTTACTGTCTCCAAAATTACATAATATTCAGTATGGAAGGTGCTACAATTTTCATTTTCTTCACAATTGTGATAAGGAATGAACACAAGGGTTATGAATCAAATTTAATTTGCAGACTACATTCATTCTTTTCATGAAGGGCTGATAATTATGACAACAGAGTCATCACATTATATGTTTTTTCATATCAATAATTTCATAGTAATTTTTTATTTCATATCATTAATTATCACAATAAATGCTAAAAGTCTCTATTTCTAAGTTTAATGCAGAATTTTGCTGCTGAGTTGAAGTTGCAACCAGACACTTAAATGATAATGTCATAACAAGGCAAACAGGTCAATCAATTCCCAAATGTGAGGAACAACATTTATAGAAAACTTGTTTTGAGTAAACTTTCTACATCCTTTTTTTTTTTTTTTTTAAAAAGATCTTAACACAGAAATATATCTATTATTCCTGCTTATTAAAACAGGTGATTATATCATATCATCAAGATACAAGTCTTGTTCCCTTGATTTGAGGACACAATGCAGGTGTACATTTCTGTGAAGAAAAACAATAACATCTGTAAAATTGTATTTAAATGAACAGTTGTTTAACTCCACTCACCTACTGTTTTATGAATACTATGAATTTGGACATACTACTTAAAACATACTTTATTTTACTCGATGTATATTAGTAGAAATGGGCATATTCTGACACTAAAATTGTCAGTCAGTAGAGATTATCATATACCAGATGTGCCCAACACTGTTCATGGAGATCTACCTTCCTGCACAGTTTAGCTGCAACCTTGATCAAACACACCTGTCTTTAATTATCAAGTGATGTTCAAGTTCTAATTAATTGGTTCAGGTGTGTTTGATCAGGGTTGGAGCTGAACTCTGCAGGAAGGTAGATCTCCAGGAACAGGGTTGATCACCCCTGCCATATACCAACCTAAGTATCATTTTTATCTACATTAATTTACACATCAAAAAGTCAGTTGTTTTAGGTCAATGAATCTCTTTCACCCGAATTTATAAAACGGGATTGGATAGTTTACCCACAAACTGAAACATTTGCAATGGTTTTTCACTTTAAAATAGTGTCCGATAGCTTGTTTTTAAAGCTTCTGTTATAAACCAAACATTACCTTTGAGAACCCAGCACATGGTTGATCAAAATAAGCACCAGAGTCATGGGTGTTAGCACAACAGTTTTCATATAAGAGAGTTTGTCATCATTAAAGCTTTAATCCAGGCAGACCATTAAAAAAAACACAACACTCCCATCAGCCGGCAGCTAGCTTTCTGTAACTTTCACATGGTCGCCCACTAAAGCTAAGCAGGGCTGCACCTGGTCAATACCTGGATGGGAGACCACATAGGAAAGCTAGGTTGCTGTCGGAAGTGGTGTTAGTGAGATCAGCAGGGGGTGCTCAACCTGCGGTCTGTGTAGGTTCTAAAGGTGCAGTAGGTGATCTTTCACAATGCTAACAGCTTAGCATAAATCTCGGAATCAAAGTCCCTCCCCTGCCAGCCTGAGCCACGCCTCCTGAAGCTTGAGCACACGCACCTGAAAGATCCCAGAACTCTCTCTCTGTGTTAAAAGCAACGGCAAGCAGGAATTACACTCATCACTAAGCTAAACTGACATGCTATTTCAGAGCGAATATTCAGAGAAGCATGGTAAACAATATAAGGAGCGGGTCACAGGTCATCATTTTTCAAAAATGATCCAATGTGATGTGAATATAAAACCATCTTCACCTCAGTAAAGCAGGCTAGGCGGAATAGCGCTATTTACTTGTTTTGATGAAAACTAATTAAAATCTACATTATCAATGCTGTTAAAGGACCTTATGAAACTGAAAACAGTCACATCAATCATCAATCCAGAAGATCTTAGTGGCTGAACAACACTTCTGTGCAGATAACCCATTTGTAACAACATCATCTAACGTTAACGTACATCAGCTTTGTGTGAAGCTAAAATTGTTTTAAAACAGAACATTACCTGTCTAAAAGAAATCCTTCTGCCATGGTGTCACCCTTTCTCCAATGTGCCAAGGTAACTCCAATATTGATTCAGGTTTTTAAAAAGTTTTGATTCAGCATGTTTTTACAGATCGCACGCGCGTTCCTTCTCTCTCTCTCTCTCCCGTTTTTTCTCGATCTCTCTCTCTCTCTCATGAACGCACAATGCACATACAGCGAAGCTGCATACAAACGGCTGTGCAGTTGATCAAATCTGCATTTGCTGACAGACAGTTTGGGCTACTTATCGGAATTATGAGAGATGTCGGCCTGACTCTTATTTAATGTGTTGAGCGCGTTAAGTGTCCAGAACAGTGCTATATAAATGTAAGGAATACTACTAGTATTACTACTAGTACTGTTTTTATTATTTCACACAAAAATGTAAAAGCGCAGAAGCATTTCCAGTTGCTTTTGTTTGCATGAAATGGGGTTGAGACTAATCAAAGGCTATTAACAACCTCTTTTTTTTTTTTTTTTTTTTTTTGAAGGCCGAAGAAAATCTAGGAATGGTGATGATATTCACATTAGTGACCGCTGTGCAGGAGAAACTAAATGAAATAATCGACCAGATTAAAAGCAGACGAGAAGAGGAGAAGCAAAGAAAACAAAAGGAGGCCGAAGAAGCTGAGAAGGTCTGTTTTAATAATAATCTTTTTTCACCTTTCAGTGTACGAACCATCCTGATCTATGGCATGAAATTCAGGAGACAATGAGAAGATCATTTTAAAGGGATACTTTACCCAACCGATCTATCCTGGAGGCTCTATCTAATGGACATTATTAGTCGGGAATACACCACAACCTAAATAAATGTAGCCAGTAAAAAAACTCTACAATTTTGGTCAAATATGAGACTGTATCATTTGTTTCAATCCTGATTTTGTACTTCTAATTACAATAATACTGTTTTTTTATTTTACATATTTTGTTGGGTGGATCTCAGGCTTTATTCAAAATCAAAATGTTCCAAAAAAAAAATATTTAAAAAAATCATTAATTAATTCTTAATTTTAAGACATCCAAGTTGCAGGTGATTTCTTTTGTTTTTAAATTGAATTGAACATTAATCTTTTGTAGGGCACTGCTTGAAATATATCAGAGTGTTACAGCGTGTTATTATAGTTCTTTGCCCAATGAAGGGTTAAAGAAGATTTTTAGCTAAAGCTGTAGTTTGTGCTGTTTTTTTATACAAGTCGGCGTCTACCAGCAGGGGGCATGATAACCTAAAGACTAGCTCAACTGTAAGCTCCTAATGAATACTTTAAATGAGATGTGCTTTAAATGAGCACACACTACCAATCATAAGCAAGGCCATCAGTCATTTAAAAGTGTAATTGAGAATGCAATAAAAGGATTCAAATATGCTACTATAGATATATAATTGAACATGACTTTATAAATATATTAATTTATAGAGAGAGGAATTTATATAATATATTTATTTCTCACAGAAAATATTATTGCTATATTGACCATAGAGTTTTTTTACAGTAGTATATTGTGCTGTATTGTTTAATGCTTTTACTTATGAATTTATTTGTTTTTAATGATTTCAAGTAAAAAGAATACTTATTTGTGACCCAGGACCACAAAAATTGCCCTTTATTGCCAAAAAATACATTGTATGCTTCAAAACAACCAATTTTTCTTATCCAATATTATGTAAAAATAATGTCCCATAATGATATTTTGTTAATTTCCGACTGTAAATAGATCAAAACTCTAATCTGATTAATAATGTGATTGCTAATTATTTAATGTTGATAGTTTCAGTGTGACATTTTAACATTTTGATATTTTTGTATAAATAAACTGTTGTAAATTTGATTGGTTTTGTGGTGCAGACAGAGTCACATTTGTATGATTAAGCATTTTTAGTAATATTGAAAACTTTAAATGGGGGGAAAATCCTATAATTTTCGATTATATCATCAAGACATGACCAAAAAATGTTGAACAATAGTGTAGCTTCAATTTTCAATAAAGTATAAAGCTTTTTTTCCCCTCTTGGCTGATATTTGTTTCGTTTTTCCCAGCGAGCTTTCCAAGGCACAGTTGTCACAATTGAGACCTTTTTATCATGGAAAGCCAAATTTGAAGCAGAGATGATAGAACTAAAGAAGAAGAGGCAGAAGGAGGAGGAGCAGTCAGGAAAGAAAAAACTCACAGGTCTGCATCTAACCTAAAATTAAAAACTTAAACACGAACTACCCCATACTACTTAAAGAGTACTTAAACACGAACTACCCTTTCATCACGCTATGCTAATTCATTCCTTTACTACTTTATCTGTAACAGGAAAACAGCTCTTTGAGACAGACCATAATCTTGACACATCAGATATCCAGTTCTTGGAGGACGGTAAGTGAAGTTAATCACTATTATTATTTTAATAGAGAGTTACCGAGGATGATGTTTGTATTTTTGTGATCATTCTTCAAACTTGCTCTTTCCCTATAGGTGGGAACAGTGTGGAAGTGGACGAGTCACTTTTTCAAGAAATGGATGATTTGGATTTGGATGAGGATGACCCAGATTTCGACCCACTGGACTTGGGTAGCGATGAAGACTGAATCCGACGTGAATGATGAAGACGCCAACATCCTCTGTAGCAGCCTTGTGGACCAGGACTTGAGCTCAATTCTACTAAACACAAACTCTTCTGTCACTACCATCTATGATGCAGCGTATTTTATGATAACCTTCAAACATACCGTCATTTGTACAACTATTGCCATTAAAAACCAACGACTTGTTCTCTTATTCTGCTGAACGGCTTCATTTACACAAGAATGAGAATGAGCTTTCCCAGAGATGTGTCTTCACAGTTTATCACTGATAGTTATTTGTGAGCCTGGACCACAATGTTGCACAGATACATTTGTGCCATTAGCCAAAAATACATTGAATGGTTTAAATAAATGATTTCCTTTATGCCAACAATCATTAGGATATTAAGATCACGACACATGAAGATACTTTGTAAATTGCCAACCATGTCTCAAAAAAAAAATTTCCAATATGTATCACTAAGCATTTATTTGGACAACTTGAAAGGCAAATTTCTCTGTATTTAGATTTTTTTTAAACCTTCATGTTCCAGATTGTCAAATAGCTGTCAAAAACCAAATACCATCCTTTTCTGACAAACCATAGTTCAATGAAAATCTTATTTATTCAGATAAATCTCTAAGAAAATGGCCCTAATGACTGATTTGGTAGCCCAGGGTTGCAGTTTTCCACTATTAGGAAACTATTTAAAATAGAATAATTCTTTAATTGAGTTAAATTAAGTTCCTGTAAATTTTTGTTTTTTTAAATAATTATTAGTCCCGGTGCATGTAGCCCATTGAGTTCAACGCTACTCAAGGCTAGGGCTGAATGATATGGTCAAGTTAATCAACAAGACAAATCTGTACAACAGTAGCAAATGAGCTGATCATTAATTAGATCAAAATCTTTACACACCATAATGAGTGACAATAAACTTCTGTGCAGCTTATAAGATAAAACTCATTATTTATTTATGTTAATTGACATTTATACAAAAATACAGTGTTTCACAGTGCATCATGGGGCAGATTGATAAAAGTAGCAAGGGCTAGTAGATAAAACTGCAGTCAGGGGATTCCATCAGGGGATTTTCTCTGCACGTAGTGTCCTTGAATTTAAAATACGACTCTGAAAAATACAAATTCAGATTCAGAAGTTCAACAGTGAATCATAGATTGCCTATATCATTTTTTTAAATATGTAATGCATAATTGGACCTAAAGTGTCCGTTACGCTTGTTAAAAAATATAACATTTGATTCATTGTGTAAGCTGTTTAGGACTACAACACTCAAAGATTTGTAGATAAAAATTTTGTTAGAAATTCTAAAAAATTCTAAGGTATTTAGAAAGTGGTATTTTTCTGAATACTACCAGTTCCATAGATTATTTTTTGCTAATACCAAGCGTTAAATCACAGGTGTCAAACTCTGTTTCTAGAGGGCCGCAGCTCTGCCTTGTTTCCAACCTTAATTAAACACCTGATCAAACTAATCAAGTGCTTTTAGGCTTGTTTGATACCTACAGGTGTGTTGAAGCAGGGCTGGAACTAAACTCTGCAGGGCTGCAGCCCTTCAGGATTTGAGTTTGACACCCCTGTGTTAAATAAATTGGAAAGCATATTGTATCTTTTTCTGGTCACAATAATTATCCAATCAATGGCTCAGAAATGTGCCAATTTAACCATTTAAACCTATTACAAAAGACCTCAAATCCAAATTAAGCATTAAAGGGGCATACATTATTAAAATATATAAACAACAGTATGGTTCAGCAGTCATGTTTCCAAAAAAAGCATGCACAGTATTGAATTCCCAATGCGGTGCTGTTTGTCTGCATTACCTGTTTCTCCTCAGCTGTTAGCACCCCTTCCACAATGACCACTTGATACTGTTTGTGTTTTAGGCCACTGGTATATTTGCGCATACGTTGTACCATGGACGTTACTGTATCCTGAGACAGCACTTTCTTCATTTCTGCTGGTGTAACCCCCGGATCGAAGAAGAGGAGGCATAGTTTACCATTCGCTTTCTCTTCCACTCCGATGATGGAACAACTGTGGCCTGATCATAAAGAGAAATGTCAATCAATCCTCCATAATCTTCAGATTACAGCACATTAAAATTCTTGTTTAATTGCCAAAAAATGCTTTGACAGACACCATCAGGCTGGATTCAATGAAGTGTCTTCTGCTGTCTGATGGTGTGGGGTAAACTGGCCTATGCTACTTTGAGTTTATCAGAGACAGTAAACTCAATAGCTTTTGATGGAGGTGGTGTAGTTTAGGCAAGGCTAGATTATTCATGTAGCACATTTCATACACAATTCAAAGTGGTTAACATAAACAAAATACAACAAGTATAAAAAACAAAGAATACAAATGATTAAAACTGGTTAAAATGTGTTGAAACAGGTTTAAGGGGACTGGGGAAAAAAGAAAAAGACACAAATGATGGTGGCTGTCAGACGAAGCGCAGTGCTTGTTAAGTAAAGGCACAGCTACACAGATGTGTTTAAGTCTTGATTTGAATGTAATAATATTAATAAAGCATTATATATGAAGGTGCCTTTCATGACACTCAAGGTCACCGTACAGGACAGCTAGAACAATCAGTTCAAATAAAAACATAATAAAAAACTATAGAATACAATACAAACTTTAAAAATGCAGTTGGGTAAAAGAAAATGAGCTGTTCTAAACAGATGTGTTTAAGTTGGATTTAAATTGTGAAAGAGAATTTAAAATACGGAGATCAGGAGGATGTGAATTCCAAAGCTGTGAAGCAGAGCGGCTGAAGGATCTGCTTCCTATGGTGACAAGGCCGACAGTGGGAACAATGAGGTGAATGGAAGAAGAAGACCTGAGTGTTCGAGAAGGTGTGGCAATATGAACAAGATTAGCAAGGTATGGATGAGCGAGATTGTGCCTACTGTTGGAGCACATCTAACCATTGCTGGGAGCTGATTCCAGCAGAGTAGGCATAGTAGCTGAAAGAGCATTCACCCTTCTTTGACTGAATTTCTCATTTACTTGATTGTAATTATCTGAGTGATCTGTTAGGTTTGTATTCAGTCAGCGTATCTGTAATGTATTGAGGTCCTATAGGTCATTTAGTGATTTATAGACAAGTAGTAATACTTTAAACTCTATTCTGAATGTAACAAAGAGCCAGTGTAAAGACCTGAGGACAGGTGTGATGTACTCTGATTGTTGTGATTCTGGTCAGAATCCTGGCAGCAGCATTCTGAACAAGCTGCAACGGTCTGACTGTCTTTTTGGGAAGGCCGGTGAGGAGGCCATTACAGTAATCCACCCTGCTGCTGATAAAAGCATGAAAAAGTTTCATGGTTCAAGTTTCTATTGGTGCAGTTCAAATGGGATATATCGCCTTCTGAAGGGTACTTCAGAGTGAAAACAGAAACGACTGCCATATTGAAATGTCGCTCTAAACCTAAGTGCACAAAACTGGTCACTTCGAAGGGTGATAAAAGCTTGAACAAGTTTCTCTAAGTACTCATTAGAAACAAAGCATGCAGTTCCTGCAATGTTGAGATGTTGGTACTGTGATTAAGTTGCTTTTTCTGACTCTAGAATTACACAAATATTTTTAACTTTATTTTTTGTTGTTTGACCCATGGAGTCAAGGTACGCATTCACTTTGAGAACCTCATCTCTGTTCCCAAATGCAATAACATCAGTTTTTTCCTTGTTTAACTGAAGAAAGTTCTGGCCCATCCAACTGTTAATTTCATCAAAGCATAGTTTAGATAAGTCTGAGTTTTGGCATACCTTGATGCTGTAAATATACAGGTGGTAATGTTGTCTGCACTACTTTAGGTGGCAGTCTTGCACCCCTGCTGGTAGAATGTGTGAAATACTGTTTCACCCACTCAAACAGCCTGGGGTGTGTGTCTCTTGGACCAGTGGGCTTGTGAAAATCCACAATTCTGGCTCTAAAATGCAAAGACATGGCATTAATATTACTTAAATTTTGGTGCTTCAGTAAGGTAATTTTTGTAATTTAAAAAAATCAGTTTTAACATAATAATTGTATTTTATTCAAGTGACTGAAAATAAAATTAAATAAAAAAATCAATTGATTGAGAATTTTCAGCAATCATTCCAATCTTAAGTTTTACATGATCCTTAAAACACCATAGTAATATAAAGATTTGCTGCTCAAGAAACATTTCTTATTATCAATACTGAAAGCATCCTAATAGTTTTGAGGAAACCACATTACATTTTTATGTGTTTTACTAAAAACGACTTTATTTTAAATATATTTTTTTCTTTTCTAAATCATGGTCTGTGTTAAAAAATATTCCCCTATTTGAGAGGACTAAAATGTGCATTTACATTCACAGAAAGGTGCACTTGTTCAATCCCATGTCTCACCAAATGTGGTGTGTTTGACCACAAAATGGCACCTACAGTTGAATCACATAGCTGTACATTTCTAAATAACGTATCATTTAAAGGTTGAATTAAGGCATGTATGCATATCAAAAATCATTTATTTTCAACACACACAGACAATTTGCTAAGTGTCTGAATTCCTTTGTTCTAATACTTTAAAGCACAGGTGTCAAGCTCAGTTCCAAAAGGGCCGCAGCTCTGCACAGTTTAGTTCCAACCCTAATTAAACACACCTGATCAAACTAATTAAGTCCTTCAGGCTTGTTTGAAACCTACAGGTAAGTGTGTTGGAGCAGGGTTGGAACTAAACTGTACAGGGCTTCGGCCCTCCAGGAATTGAGTTTCCTGCTTTAAAGGGATAGTTCAGTCCCCCAAAAAAATGTCACCATCTACTCTCAAGTTTTAAAGTTATATAAATTTCTATGAATCTTGGAAAAAAAACACCCATTAACGTAGTAGTAACAAAAAAGTCAATGTCTAGAATCAATGTCTGTTTTTCATGACATTTCAAAGTACTGTAAATTTTCTTTTGTGTTCAACAGAAAAACTAAATTAAAACAGGTTTGGCACAAGTGAAGGATGAGTAAATTATGGCAAAATTTTAAGTAATCTTTAGTATTTTGGACTCAGTTTCACTTTAGATCAATTTAATGCACACTGACGTATACATTTTGTTTAAAATTACTGAATATTTCTGATTTGTAGTTGTTATGTCGATGCAGGCTTTGAGCTGCCATACGTACTTCACACTAAGAGAAGTGAGGACTGCATATATTTCTGTAGCTCCTATCCAAGCCCGTGTGCCCTGAAGCCGATTGTTGAAGTGTGAAGCACCCTGAGGATCTGCACCTTGAGCCCACGCCTCTTCCATCAAAGCTTGGACTCTGGGAATGCTGGGAACTGAAACTGTGCGGGAAAATATATTTTTAATTGTAACTGTCAGAGTGAAAAATCATCAAGGAGCTACAAGAACAACACCATGTTACCAGGTAAATGCTTATACTGCTCCATCCTGTGCAAAGATGAAAGAAGCATCTGGAAGTTTCTGTATCCACATCCCCATCCTTTATCCCCCTCCGAAGAGGAGTAGTGATCAGTCTCAGCACAAAGCCAGACATGCGCACAGTCAGACGCGTCTCTCTGATAATATCTATAGAGAGCTTCCATAAGACCTGAAACAGAAAGGTTAACCAAGTCTTCAGTTGCCTAATATCAATTTATTTGATGCAGTTCGTTTTTTAGTATGAATTTAAAATGGAAAAAATACATTAGAAGTATATTACTAATGTTGAATTATTTTCATCATTACTGATACTATTATTACTAATAAAATATATCTATTAATCAAATAAACAAATTCTTCAATTGTTTTGTATGATTTTAATTGATATAATTCTTGTATCTTTGATTTTGCAAAAACACAGAAATGCTACTTAATAGTATTATTACTGAATAAATGATATCTGAAAACAAATTAAGTAAAAAAAAATTACAAATTTTTCAAACCATTGTCTAACTATATCCTAGTTATGAATATATACATACTCTATCGTTGCAAAGATTTGGTCAGTAAGTTGTTTTTAATGTTAAAAATAATGTAAAGTAAATAAAGTTATATTTCTATCCAACAAGGACACTTTTTATGTGACTATTAAATGACAGCATACATGCACAGCAGACATGATACAATTATAATCTTACAAAACAGATTCCATTCCCATTACTATATATTTTTTCATTGTATGACAGTTTTCACAAAACATTAAAGCAGCACATCTGTTTTCAACGTCGATAAAAGAAATGTTTAAACATGAAATCAGCATTATAATAACTTCTAAAGGATTGGTAGTTGCTGAAAATGGTGTATTGACACCACAGATAGTGCTTTTTTTTTACTTGAATATTAAGGTTTTATTACCGCTTAAATGTTCTGTTATACCATTCCCAAAATATATGTAAGGTTTTTATTTATGTATTTTTATGTGTTATGAGAAATCTGTGTTTTTGAAACTAACAAAGAGAGCAGAAGTCAATGATTTATTTAAACTATTTAGCCTGACAGGTTTACTGCTCCAAAACATCATAAATGTTTCTTAAAATAAAACAAATTGTGTTCAATAGGGAAAGAATTTTTTTTTGAAATTTAAAAATAACTTATTTTACCGTCAGAAACTTGACGGTAAAATAAGCACCCAGAGGATACCTATGCCAACACGCAGAGAACATACAAACTTCACACAGAAATGCCAACTGGCCTAGCTGGGACTCGAACCAGCAACCATGTGAGGTGACAGTTGTAACAAATTATAATATAGATATGAGAGCACTTTAATCTACATTATAATTTGTTCTACACAGTGCTAACCATTGACCCACCGTGCCACCCCAAACAAAAAAAATCTTACAGACTCCAAAGTTTTGACAATTTTCTCTCTACTTAATTTGAAAAGAGATAGAATTTGATCCTAATAATCTTCCAGCAGAATCAAGTAAGTAGAGAGTATTAGTGTGGCACTATGATAACAGTCAGAATCAGACCTGAAGTTTTGCTTCTGCCATCATCCACCCCTGAGGCCAAAGACTCCAGCATCTCCGCTCTCTTCCTGTGGAAATCTGCAGGAAGCATCTGACCTCGAGACACAGCCCTGTCCAGATTCCTCTCCATTTGCTTCCGATAGCCACCACTGTTATCAAGCCCAAACTGCTTCTGAAGAAATCAAACAATGAAGAAAGAAATAAGTGTCTAAACAGCAAGAATGAAAAAAAAAATTCTTCTTAACATTTTTTTAAATTCTGACAGTGAGGTTTTCAGTAGATTACCTGGAGCTTCTTAAAGTCTTCAGCTTCCCGCCTTGTCTGTACCTCCCTCCAGTTTTGCTCCTCTTCCTCCTGAAGCTTCCTGGCCAGAGTCAGATCTTCCCCCGGTGAATGACCTTAAAACACCCAAACAAATGAACCTTTAAGTCAAGATCCTTTCAGAAAGCAGAAGTTGGGGTGTATGGTATGGTCTATGATAAATCGTAACTGTTTTGTAACATTGTGTGAGCTGCAGGATTCATTTCTAAGCCAAATGCAAAATTCCCTGACTGTCACTAAAAGAAATAAAGACAAAAAGCTGAATTTCCATGACCTTTAATAAAAAGAAGAACAGCCACATGTTGTGTTGAGCAGTCCCTCCAGAATTCTGTAATTGCTTAATTTCATATAAAAATTAAGCAAATGGTGCAAAAAAAATAAATAAAGAAGCTTACACTTTTCTTCTAGTTGCCTCAGATTTCCTTCAGATTCAGATTCCTTCGGTCGGGTATGATGAATGTTCGAACATATTTTCAAATTCCTTTTATATCTAATATCAATTTATATCAAATAACAAAAATATATACGAGTATAGAAAGCGCTCATGCAATGTGTGATACTGCAAGTTATGCGACAACACTTGTCCTTAGGACCCACTTTGGATGCGTTATGTCACATCATCTCTTTGTGCATTCAGCCAAAGCCTATTTGAACAATGCTATGTTTGTTATATCGGCTACTAACATAAAAAATTTTAACGTGATTTTTATAATGTGATTGCTGATGAGATTTTAACAAAATTAAAATGCTTCAAAAAGTTCTGCAAATTTTGAGAAATTTTGAGGCAAAATCCGTCATTGTAGGCAGCAATAATAAAGAAAATTTCCCAAAATTCCAGCAGTCCCTGGTTTAACAGTGAGCAGACAAAAAAACAGCCATACACAGTATTTTAATAAGTACAGCCTGGTGACAGAATTTGATTTCTTGTTGACAAGTGAGAACAGAATAAAATAGCAGCACAAAGTGTGGCGCAAGACGCGGCGCAATAGTCTTTTGGTAGTTTCAGCTTGGCGCAAGAGTCGTTTTGAGGCGTTGCGCTACGCTGTTTAAGTAGCAAATGCATTAGCGCTCATTTGTGCGCCCATAGGCGTTCTGGTCTAAAAAGGAAGGCGTTCTGAGGCGGACTGCTGGCGCGTTGCTATTTTGAGAAACTAAAATAGATTTTTCATTAGACCAAAACTAACCGGGTCTAAACTCCGGCGCAGAGTTGCGCCTCGCTTACGCACTGCTTAATACGCACAAGAGAGCAATAGGCAAATATCTTTACATATGAAAAAATTTAAATATTAAGGATATATATAGGATATAATAAGAATAGATATAGGATATAAATATAAAGGATTAAAATATTACAAAACATTATTTTCTAGCCTACATAAATATGAAAAATCACTGCTTTTATGTGTTCTTCATCTCGGGAGGCTTTTTCAGTTCATTCATAACAATTTGCTTTTGTATAATGTTATTATTATTAGCAGTATTATTTATTATATCCATATGTATATTTGTTTTATTAAAAACAAGCTTAGATTTGCCCACCTGTCAGGTTTTAGACCATATGGGCCATGGCAGGTGTATTTGGAAATAACTCAGTATTTTGACCACACTTGGTAATTATTATTCATTTATTCGTTTGCTGGAAATTAAAACTGAATTTAGAAATAGTTTTAAAACAAATCTTTGCTCTTAACAAACGAAATTAATTATTTATAGGCTAATTGATGTCTGTGCGTAAAGGTTTCCCTATCCAAGAGCAAATGTGAAAGTAGATCCATTATCTCTCATTCTTACGCAGTAGATGCTCTGTTTAACAGTTTTCTGTTAAAAAACTGTCAACTGTTGACTGTTTGCTTGTGAAATGCTCATTTTTTCCACTTAGACTTACTTTGCGTCCTGTAAATAGCGAATGTGCTCTTGGCGTGACGCAGCTGGGTCTTAAAGGGAATGGGAGATGAGACTCTAATTTGTTTATTCTCAAAACACACCTATAACTCATTAAGAAAATAAACTCAACCCTTTTAGCCCATGCGCCATGGCGCAAAGTGAATTTTCCCGTCCGTAAATTAGCAAAAATGCGTTCTGACACGCCCTGAAAGCGTTTGCGCCCTGCATTTTGCGCTCAGCGCATGGACCGTCTGGAATAGACCTTTTAAAATCCATGATCATCCAGAAATTTAATGAACCTTGCATGAGAACAGTGGAGCTGACATTACAGATGCACATACCTGTAGCAGATGCAGAGCTGTATTCCAAATGCAGCTCAACATGCTCTTGCAGTGAACTGCTGCAGGAACACCTCAGGGAACACATCGGACACTCATAACGCATCCCACCTGAAGATCACAGTGGTACATTTGGGTTGATGTAGCCTGCCGATCCACTTTTTAAATGAGCAGAACTACCAAAATAACTAAAATCGCAGCTAACTCACCCGCTCTGTCATTGCTTTCAGCAGATATTTTAGTTAATGTTTCAACATCAGACCCAGTTCCTGACAAACCATCAGATATCAAATATTGACAGTTAATGATAAAAAGATTTTAAAATAAACTCACAAATACACTTGTTGCTGTTATATTGTGGTTATGATATATTTAACCTTCACCTGCATCTTGGTCTTGTAGATGAATCTCAACATGCTCCTGAAGAGCAAAGCAGTCACTGTAAACCAAATTGCACATTGGACATGGGAAGCATCCTTCTGCAATTAACAAAGAGAAAATTATTAGCATAGAGTATTTATATCAGATACTAGTACTTGTATCTAAAACTTATAATGCCGACCACTAATGGAACTCTGAAAATTCTCATCTTCATCTTCCAGTCAAACTCCTTCCATATTTGACTGCTTATACCCTTATAAAAAATTTGTGCATATTTGTTCCCACATTTCATCCTCTATTTTAGTGTTTAACTCTAATTCCCAATTTCTTTTGATATAATAAGAGTCATCAGACTTATCTTGCATTAATTTCCTATATAAATGGGCTACATTATTTTTAGTAGGCACACCATGTTCAATAATATCTATAAAATATTTTTCAATATTTGTTGGAGTATTACATTGTTTTTAACTGTAGTATTTTTAACAGCGTTATGGTTTTTACTGTTTGTTTGTTTTTTTTTTAATTAAACAAAATGTTCTGCTGGTGGGCATTACAAACTTTTATTATTTTTTTTTATATATCACCATCCAATATTGTTAATATTTAACTTCTTTTGATAAAGACAATGAACCAATATGAAGCTGAATTTTTGTGGAGGTATCTTTACTATGCTAATCATGATAAATTAATATGATAATAAAAATGCTAGTAGGTGACTACCTGTCTTATTAAGGCATTCCCTGAATCTGATACATTCAAATAATTTGTTCAAAACTACCGTTTCATTTAAAAAACCAAACAAGTGAACATCTTCCTAAATGCACCCCTCAATCATTGACTTCATGTTCAGGCTATATACAAGAATCTGAAAACAAAAATTAATAACTTTCAATACCTTTTTTAAGACACTTTCCATATATTTGCAATAAAAATGCTAATTCGCGCCTGTAGAACTGCAGGAATAACTGTCGAATTTATTGATTTCATGAATTACACAGCACCCCAATATTCAGATTAAATTCAGGCAAACTTTAGCATACAACTATATATTGTAGAATAAAAAAATGATGCAACATTTAATACCTAAACAAAAAACCCATTTAAGATGTTTTAGTACTTTTTAAGGGCCTTCAATTTCTGTAAATTGATTAATCGACTTTCAATACTTTGTAAGACCCTGTGGACACCCTGTTGTTGCTCTGAGATGCACAAATATTCTGCTCTGTAGTGTTAATTTAATTACTTGTGAAATGTAAAATCAGCTTGATATTGTAAAGCCAAGAGCACCTTTAAATGGTGAAGACAAGCGCTTCTGCTTTGATTTTTGGTGCCCATCTTCACTCTTCCTTCTGGTGTAATTACTGGGTGTTTGTGTTGTTCTGACCAGTTTTATTGCACCATTCGCTGTAGCTGCTGCAGGTGGTGAACTTTTACGACTAGCTGAGGGTCCTTGGGAATGACTAGTCCCTGTAATTTGGGTAGCCGTCCCATTTACTTGAGGTAGCAGCTGATGTGATGCTTTGCACGTATTTGTTGCATTTACATTTGAGGTACTTTTAGTAATGCAGTCATTTTTCTGTCCACTGTTAACCATTGTCACATTTGTGTCCTGGTAATCTTTGTCCGTGTGTGCGGTGTTGATGTGGAAGCTCAGTTCATCATACGAGACTCCGGATAAAGAGCAGAATGGACAGGCCATCAGATTCTCCATGTGGCTCAGCAGGAGATGTGTTTTCATCTCTGCCTCAGACAGAAGCTCTTCACAGCAGATGTCACACACAGGCATTGTTTCGAGGCTGGGTGAAACAAACAGATTAATTTGCCATGAGTTTCAGCCAAATGTTTACTACAGTTATTGTGATTTCCATAAAAATGTTTACATTTATAAACAATGCAATCGAGCAGGGTTTCTGCAGGGTGCACGAAGTAAAATTTAATACTTTTAAAATAACTTTTTTAGACAATTATGAATGAAATTGCAGACTTATACAGGCCTAAACACTAAGGTTATTTTCTAATGGCCTTAGAAAATAACCTTATCCATGTCCCATGGAAAAAAATGTTTACTTGCCCCTCACAAAAAATCTAGTTAGTTATTTATTTGCCACATTTATTCATTCATTCATTCGTTAGTCTCTATTTCAGAGGTCGCCACAGCAGAATGAACCACCAACTATTCATAAATTCTACGCACCGGATGTGCTTCTAGCCACAACTCAGTACTGGGAAACACCCATACACACTCACATTCACAAACTTTGAGCAATTGAATGTAGTACATTCAAATCACCTATAGCGCATATTTTAACTGGAGCACCCAGAGGAAACACACGCCAACATGGGGAGAACATGCAGACTACACACTGATATGCCGACTGGCCCAGCCGGGAAACAAACCAGCAACATTTCTTAGCCACATATTTTAAATGTTTAGTTGTTTATATACTTTTTTCAACATAACTTTTCTTCAATCAAACAAACAAACTAAAACAAAAAACTATAATTATCTATACGTGTGCACAACATTCTGTCCAGGTCAGTGTCCTCCCCTTATATGATCTATAAATGCACAGACAACTGAGAAAATGTTAGCGTAAGAAAGATAATTAAACCATATTGATAAATAGAGTTAGAAATAAGAGTTTTGTTAAAAGTTTTTAGATGGATTGTTGGTGATTGGATGAGTGTTAGGTAACATGAAAATGAAGACCTCTTTAAAATACTTTAAGACCTACTACAAGACAATGTTTTAATTAATTTAAGTCATTTTAGGACTTTTTAAGACCCTGATAGAGAAAAAAAACATCTAAATGACAAAATCATCCTTAAGGACTCAAACAGTTATTGCAGGAAATGTAATATTAGTTTATTTTAAGTTTTAACTAGTTGTGTAATATAAATGCTGTCATAATATTTGATATATAGCAAATATTGTTACATGACATTACTTGACATTTTATTTCGACAAATTTATGTAAGTGTAGCTTTTGTTTAGATTATGTATATACTATTACAAAACTCAGACGTGACGATTTGACCTCAGTTAAGCAGAAACCTGGGTTTTATCAAGATGCACCTGACGCGACTGTCAACAAAGAAAACCATTAACTAGTCGGTTACACAATAACATGTATCCCGCCAAAAACCCTTCTTATCATCGCTTCATGTACAACAATAACAAAAAGTCCTACTTATACATTTAAATCGCCAGTGGTATGCTACTTACCTATACAGAAGTAAATAAGCAAACACCAACAATCGGCCGTTTCACTTTTCATTTGTTATTGAATGAGGCCGCTCGAGAAAACCGGAAACAGCAGAGGAGATGACGTTCCTCTCCAGTCGACGCCATATTGCCCTCAGCTGGAGGAACTCGGGAGGGTCTTGTGAGAAATTTAAAAACACATCGCCAGTATTTCTCTCTCCACTCTACAACAAATGGGTAAGACTCGTATACTTTCTAATATGTCAATGACGTTTCTTTTTAGGGAGTGAATGTTAGAGCAGGGCGCTTATAGAGAGCAGAGGGACGTTTTGACGTTCAATCTAAGCTAGCACAACACGGTTAGCGTGTTAGCACAAGGAAGCTGATCGCAGATCAGGGTGAAAGTGAAGAGGCCTGCAGGATTAACGTTAGGCTGACTATAAATATGTAACGTATTAAAATGTACTAGTGGTTTTGACAGACTTTTTGATTCAAGTCGTCTTGGTTCCAGCTGTCCCGTTAAAGCATGTGCTAATTGCGCTAACATTGCCGAAGGAACGTTTCATTTTAATCGGCTTGTATTAACGATTAAAGATGCTTTAAGTCATTTTAAAACAAGAACAGTTCATGTAGTGAATGTTAAGTTTAATGTCTATTAAATTACTTCAGTCTTTCCTCACCAACACAATCAGCTGATCCGATTAAAACACGAGTGCTTTATTTATGTAAACCTATTTTTCAGAAGTTAGAGAAGATGTCGACAGCATGTTTTGAGTCTTGGAGTGAATGTCCCTTCAACAAATTACATTTCTGTTAAACGTCAAGTTGTTTCAGTTTATAACTGCGTGATATGTTGTCCTCCTCAGTGTAAGCAGGTGTTGGGGCTGGCAGCCTGCATTCATTATTATTGCACTATTCCTATGCATCGATACATTGAGGTAAAGTTGGTTTTCTATTCGCTCATTCGTTCACTTTAACGGTTCCTTTATTGTTTACCACGCTACTTTGAATATTCGGTCTAAAATCGCTTGTAAGGATGACTTCAAAACAACTTAGCACTATTTAATTGACTGTGAACACGGTTAGTCATTGACTGCTTATATAATTTCACTGTTTGGAATTTGCAAGTAATACTTTTTTGAAATTATATTATTAAGTATGAATGTGTTAATGTAAAACCAACTTTACCTCAATCATCGATACTTGTTGGTGAACCAGTCTGTCCTTTTGCAGAAAAGGCTGATTTGTTATTAATCTTATTGAGTGGATTAAACATTTACTTTGATGTGCCAATATTCAAAAGAGTACTGTGTGTGAACCAAAAAATGTATTATTGCACATATTTTTAGGCATATTTTTGGGCTTGGCAGGTTTAGTTCTATTAAAACTGAGTTGTATTTTCGTTATGCAGTTAATTTGAATGAGTGTGGATTCTGGTAAATCTGCCATCTGAATCGTGGCGTGTACTAAACAAACTGAAATGATTCTTGTGTGGTTCAACTTAAATATGAATGCAACATTGGCAAAAGAAATCAAAACAAAGCAAAAGCACACATTTATGTCATTAGGTTTGACTTTAAATGGCATGTTGTCCATTACAATTCAGTGCAAGGATCAAAAACGCATGGCCTTGTAGATCTTCACTTTGTGTGTGTGTGTGTGTGTGTGTGTGTGTGTGTGTGTGTGTGTGTGTGTGTGTGTGTGTGTGTGTGTGTGTGTTTGTGTGACAGGAATCCCTGCAGCAATTCTAACACATTTTTTAAGTTCTACACATTTTTTTTTTTTAAAGAAAGTTGTCACTTGTGACCAAGTATGGTAACATTTTTATTAATTAAATTTCAGTTTAGGTTTATTAACTATACTCTAATAATTATTCTGCATAAATTCTGAGATTTTATACAAAATTGGGCACATAAATAGGATCTGGCTTGAGTCTGGAGAAACCAGGATTAATAAACTACTAGTGCTATAACTAAACTACAGAAATATGTCAGTTTGTTGTTATTAGTGCATTTAGAAGACCACATAATATCTGTTTGAATGTTCCATCAACAGGCATTCTTCAGACTATAAGTAACTTTGCTAGTACGTCAGCACATTCTTGTAGGCCTAACTTGAAACCCTGTTCAAGCTGTGACCTGGTATTAGAATGCATTTTGTTAGGAGTGGACAATTCTGACACAGATTTAACTGGATGTTTTTACCTTAACCACATTTAGAGTTTTGGAAATCACCTTGAATTAAATTTCTCTTGTGGTGTAGATAATCATTTGGTTGTATGCATTCAAACAGCCACAAAAACCAACTATTCTCATGCTTAAATATTACACATTGCATTATGTTGTTGAAGTGCGCTAGTCACATCGGATTTAAACTATATATTATATTAAGTTTGTATCAAAGGCAAAACCAAGTAATGATTAAAAATATATATTTTATTAACCCCATATTGATTGTAACACAAACCAAGAGTGTTTTGTGTATCATCTCTCTTTATATATCATTTCCTGTTTCGTGTTGTTGATATATAAATAATGTGAGGTTATTTTGCAACATGTGATCAAGGTATGCTCAGATCAGGGTTTTTACAGCTGATAATGAGTACCGATTCCTTGTCATGTTGTTTGGCCGATAAATGAGTACTGATTCTGATGCTTCAAGCTTCATAATGTATTAAGCACATTTTCCCTCTAAGTTGATTTAAGTGGAGTTTTCTCCTTACCTAAGAGAATAAATTAAAGATGCTTCAAATAATCCCTTAACACATCTCTTATGACCATTTGGTGTGGACATGCCATGGTCAGGAGCAGCTTTAAAGAAAATAATAGATAAAACTGATTAAAAAATGGTTAGAAATTATTAATAATGCAATTTGGAAACACTGCAAATGTAAAGAATTCAAATTGTCTCAATCAAGAAAAAGTTTGGAATGCACATTTGATGCATAAATATCTTAATGTATTAGAGTGCCATAAAGGTTGTCAGAAAGACAGAGTTTTGAAAATCACCAAGCAATCTCTTGTCATTATCTCATGACACCCCCCCTCCCCTTATTGCATTTGCCTTAAGAAGTTGCATTTCAACTTCTTAAGGTAAATATTTAAATAAATTACTATAAAATAAGACGATTATTAGACTGTTGCAGTGTTGTCAATATGCTCCTGTTTATATGTGCCTATAGTTGTGTGTACAACTTTTTTATATCTTTAAAACAACCTTGGGGGTCGCAAGTTACTCGCATTGTTATTTTGGGGTTCAAGGGCTGAAAAGTTTGGCAACCTCAGCTCTAAAGGACACTGTCAAAATGAAGCACAACCAATAAATTGGACAAAAGTTTGAGTTAAAATAGGAATACAAATAATAAGAAGCTCAATTGCTTTCAGTTAAACCTGATTTTTGGTTTTCACTTATGTAACTCAAGTAACGAGTAGAATTGCATGCTGGCTTAACCAGTTTTGAATCTCATGTGCGCTAGTCTAATTCATTGCATAGTTAAATCTGCAGGTTTTAGACTGCAATTGAGTATTGGGATGAAATGAAATCTGACCACATTCCTTTTGCTTATTTGAAGACGCAATGGCAAGCCCAGGCAAAGATAACTATAGAATGAAGAGCTACAAGAATAAAGCCCTGAACCCCCAGGAAATGCGAAGACGGAGAGAGGAAGAAGGGATACAGCTCCGTAAACAGAAGAGGGAGGAGCAGGTCTGCTATCTTTTGTTCTTCTCTAATCTATTTCATTAAATTGCACATTTACTCATGGATTTCTTGAACAAAATGAAAGAAGTATTTAATTAAAACATAATGCATGTCACCTGACTTACTGATGTATTAGTTATGTGTAAATATATATAATGAATAGTTTTATTCCCTCTGCAGCTGTTTAAGAGGAGGAATGTTTCTCTACCACCTGGTGATGAGTCCATGCTTGAATGCCCCATTCAGGACCCTGATGTCAGCTCCACTGTACCTGTATCAGGTGTAAGTACTCCTATCCGCAGACTATTTGTTCTTGTTGTCAAAACACTAAATAATAATCAATGTAAATGATAATAAAACACACAAAGATAAGACAGACGCTTTTGCCATCGGCTTGGTTTAGGAGTCCTGCATAATGTGAAGCATATTAAATTAATCAATATTATGACATTTAATTTTCATGAAAGTTATTTGAAGCATTCCTGTCTTGTAGTTATGTATAGACACTCAGACACAGACAGGTTTTCCTGCATAAAGCATTACAAAGCGGTCATCTTAGTTTAATATTTTGCCACCTCTGCCTTTTGACAAAAATCAAGTGATGTATTTAATTTAACTGTTCACTGTTCATGTATTTATTTTATATTCAATGTTAGCATTTTTAAATACCTTAATTATTTACTTGAAAAGATTACAAGAATAATACAAAATATACATTTATTTATATATATATATATATATATATATATATATATATATATATATATATATATATATATATATATATATATATATATATTAGTGCTGTCAATCGATTAAAAAAATTAACTAATTAAACGCACCTTTTTAAAAAAAATTATCGCGATTAATCGCATTTAAAATACTGGCTTGACAGCCATATTTATTAAAGAAATTAAAACAC